>NW_008666227.1:2003-5075 GCF_000695815.1 Acanthisitta chloris | reverse complement strand
AAAAAAGGGGAAAAGAGCTCTTCCCCCAGAGGATATAATGAGGGAAATAACACGGAATAAACTCCGAGGATTCGTGCAAAGCTCAGAGCCCCAAAATCTGCTTTATCAGCCCCAGATGTGCCTGGAGAGAGGGATGGAAAGGAAGACTTAGGAGCTGGTGGCCAAGCTGGGAACCTCCCATGAAATATCGGTTTTTTCACCCTCCACTTCCCCTCTCGTCTAACCCTGCCCGTTTTTAAATCTTCCTATTCCACCACGAGATCCGAGGAAATGAATTACAACTCGAGCAGGAACACAAAAAGACCCGACACAGATGTAATGTGTCAGCTTGGGGCTGGAGAGGAATATTTTCCCTTTTTTTCCAGCATGGAAAGGTTTTATTCTGCCTCGGAAAGGAGAGATTAAAAGTAGGGAAAAGGTTGTGGTTTTTTTTTTTTTTTTTGGGCGTGCACAAACTCAAACATCAAATCGACTTTTCCTCCCCCCCCCCCGAAAAATCCCACCCAGAGGGATAAGAACAACCCAAGGGGCAAAGAGAAGGGAAATTTTCGTTCTCCTCTTCCAGAAAAGCTTTTAATGATCCCTGAAATCCTTCTCAGAGCTCAGGGAGGGAGATGGACACACAGAGCTGGTGGTTTTTGAGGGGGGAGATTTGCTCAGCCCCCAAATTTTATTTTTTTTTTGGTGTTTTTGGTGATGTGAGTTGGGTGCTGAGTTCAAGGAAAGGATGCTGAGCCCGGGGAGGGGAAAAAAATCACACGAGCTGCGTCGCTATTAATTACAGACACTCATTAAGCTCAGCCTGTAAAGCCTCAATGTGGCTCTAACAGAGAGAGTGTCCCTTCTCCCCCCCAAAAAAAAGATGATTCTGCCCCAAAATTTTGTCTCCTCAAGGTTCATACCGAGGATGAAGCTGCTGGGGGAGGTGAGTGAGGGGGAAAAGGCCTTAAAATGAACATAGGAATGAAAGGATTGGGAGAAATAAGGGGTGAATTTCTCACTTCGATGGTGTTTTTTGACTAAAGGGTTGGTCAGGATTTTCGAGGGTTCCAAAGCTGAGGGAATTCGGTTTGGGGTGGGAAAAGGATGGAGGATGAGAGGAGAAGATGGGAAGAAATGTGGGATGTGTGGAAAGGCAAAGAGAGAGAGAAAGAGAGAGAGAGAGAGAGGGGAAAGATAAAGTGGTGGAGATAAAGGGAGAGAAGGGAGAAAGGAAGAGAGGAAGGAAGGAAGAGAAGGAAGAGAAGGAAGAGAAGGAAGGAAGGAAGGAAGGAAGGAAGGAAGGAAGGAAGGAAGGAAGGAAGGAAGGAAGGAAGGAAGGAAGGAAGGAAGGAAGGAAGGAAGGAAGGAAGGAAGGAAGGAAGGAAGGAAGGAAGGAAGGAAGGAAGGAAGGAAGGAAGGAAGGAAGGAAGGAAGGAAGGAAGGAAGGAAGGAAGGAAGGAAGGAAGGAAGGAAGGAAGGAAGGAAGGAAGGAAGGAAGGAAGGAAGGAAGGAAGGAAGGAAGGAAGGAAGGAAGGAAGGAAGGGAAATACAAAGAAAGGAGGAAGAAAAGAGGAAGAAATTAAACCAGGGATGGAGAAGTCTTTGCCAACATTTCGAGTGTGGCAGGAGGAATTCCTGGAGCATATTCCCGGGATTTGGGGGATCCCAACAGCTTCATCCCGACTGGAGCTGAGCTTGGAACCCACGGGAAGAGGATGGAAAAGGGATGGAGGGAGGGGGAAACTGGTATAAGTGTCTTGAAAATGTAGTTAAAATGAAGGAGAAAGAGGAGAAGGAGAAGGAGAAGGAGAAGGAGAAGGAGAAGGAGAAGGAGAAGGAGAAGGAGAAGGAGAAGGAGAAGGAGAAGGAGAAGGAGAAGGAGAAGGAGAAGGAGAAGGAGAAGGAGAAGGAGAAGGAGAAGGAGAAGGAGAAGGAGGAGAAAGAGGAGAAGGAGAAAGAAAGAGAAGGAGAAGAAGGAGGAGATGGACGAGAAGGGAAAGGGGAATGGGAAGGAGAAGGAGAAAGAAGGAGGAGGAGGAGAAGGGAAAGGGGAATGGGAAGGGGAAGGAGAAGGAAAAGGAGAAAGAAGGAGGAGGAGAAGATAATCAGCATCCTGCCGACTCCCTCCAACTTCTCTTTCTTTATCTGCCCTAAACCTCCAGGAAATCAAATCTCTTTTTTTTTTTTTTTTTTCCAGCAGTTCCTCTTTCCCAAACTCCTGCAAACTCTCCAATCCCTTCGTGGCCTTGAATGAATGTCCAGAGGTCAACAGTAGCTTCTCTCCCTTCGCTGGGGCTTATTTTACTGCTGAGAGAATCAGAGGAATCTGCTAAGTGCCAAGAAAACATTTCAATATCGCCGAGTCTGTTGACATTAGTGGGTTTGTCTGTGTGCACAGCCAGAGCTCCACATCCCCCCTCACCTCTGGAAACAGGGATTTATCCCTAAATATCCCGAAATATCCATATTTATCCCTAAATACACAGCATCCCGCTGCCTGCAGTGTAAATATGGACACAGCCACAGCCCAAGCTGGAGGGAAATGATGAATAAATTCGATACGAGCAGAAATAAAAGGGAGATTTATTCCACGTTTAGCCAAATCGTGTTGATTTGATCCCGGTTTTTTTTTTTTTCCCCCCGTAAGGAGGAGAAAAGTTGGGATAAAAGCAGAAAAAAAAGGAGGTGTTTGTTTGTTTGTTTTCATCCCTTCCTTCCTAAAAGCAGAGGGGAAAAAAAAATGGGATGGGGAGGATGTCCCTGATGGGAAAAGGATTCGTGTCTGTCAGGCGAGAGAAAAATCACTAAGAATTCTCCCCCAGCGAAGGAAAAGGAAGGGAAGGAGAGGAAAAAAAAAAAAAACCCTACAAATCGATAAGTCGGGATTCAACTCTTGACCGGGAAAACCCAGATCAAAACATCATTTGATAGGAAGGCGCTTTGAGGAGCAGATCATAAATCAATAAAGCCAATCCATCAATGGGATGTGCAGGGCCAAGCTGCTGGGAAAGGAGGGGGGAGAATGGAAAATGATGCTTAGAAACTCTTTGCCTCACCTCGGCGAGGAAAAAAACAACCACTCAGACGATG
>NW_008666227.1:0-1933 GCF_000695815.1 Acanthisitta chloris | reverse complement strand
TTTTTTTTATTATTATTATTTTTTTTGCCAGTACCTAACTGGCCACGAGGAAATTTTCTTCCCCAGAGTCATTGTCGGCGCTTGAATTTTTATTTTCCTGCTGTCCAATTACGCCGAGAATGATTTCCCTTCTTCCTACAAAGGAAGATTCCTTTTTTTTTTTTCTTTTTTTTTTTTTCATCGAGCCTGGAATTCACACCCGACACGACCGGATCGCACATACAAAGGCAAATCAGCACCTAAACCACATTGAAAATGGGAATTAACTCCAATTAAACCAAAATCCAAACTCTCCGGAAGAAATGACTCCAATCCCACATTTATTTTTCATGACCTTTCCCCATCCATCACCGAGGTGAGAAATGAGAGATCGCAGAGGGAAAAAGAGATGAGTTGGATGTTAAAGACAAAAACTTTCTCTTCCCTCCCCAAACCTTTCCCCTCTCCTGGGATTTTTGTCCTGTTTAGCCTCGACACGAGTGGGATAAAATCCCTTTTTCCTCTCTGGAAAGTTTTTCTGGTCCTTAATGAACGTGTCCCCTCTCCAAATTCCCTCTCGATGCTTCTTGTTTAACCAAAACCACATTTTAAACCACTTTCTCAAGGGTTTTCCGAAGGATTTTAGGGTGATAAAGAGGAGAAAAAAAAACTCCAGAGTCCTCTCAGTCCCTACATGTTCCCATTTCTCTAAGCTTAGAGCTATTTTGCCCTCGATTTATTCCCTAATTCCTTTGCCTGCTATTAACGACTTTTAAATAAAGGAAATCTCTCTATTTTAAGCCTTTTTTAAAGAGGTTTTTAGCCTTTTCCAAGCCTTCAGCACCTGCATTATCCAGGGGAGGAGGTCGGGAGACCCTTCGAAATTCTCAGGGAGGGGAAACAAGAACTTATTGATTATTTCTGGAGCTGAATTTTGATAGATCCTTGGGGATGGAAAATGCAGGTCACATATAGGTGAGCCCTAGACATCCTTAGAAATCCTTAGAGTGTGGAGCTAATAGACCTCAATTTACCTTCTGGGGGAGTTGATCTTTCCAGGGGAGGATTGAAGGGGAGAAATTCATCTCTGGCTCCAAGATAGAGATTAAGATTTGCTCTCCAAAATACAACTTTGCTTTGGGCTGTGCAGCTCTTGGCTCTGGTGGGTGCAAAAAAAAGGAAGTAAAGAGGTTCAAGGGGGTTCTGGAGAAGAGGAGCTCCCCCAAGAACCTCTGCAAATCCTCTGGGATAGGGAATTTCTCCCCTTAGGAGGTCTCAGGACACCCTCAAAATGAGATTCCCTGGATAAGACACTTGGAAAAGAAACTTAAATCCACACAACCCTCTGGATATCCCCAAAGGAACACAGGCCCCAGGAGGTTGTTCCAGGGCTGCTCTCACTTTTGGAGAGGCTTAAACCTTCCTTAAAGGATTCTGGAGAAGGATTTGGGGGTTCTCAAGGTGTTTCACCATGTCCCTAACTCATAGCCCAAAGGTTGTGCCCCAAAACACCCTCGGGATGGGGAGGGAAGACTTATCCTCTCTCTGGGTAGGGACCAGTGGTCCCTGGGGGGCTGAGGGAGGGATTGTCCTTGTTGAAAGGGGGTTGGTATCCCTGCAAGGGAGATTGAGCATCCCAAGAGCACCCCAACACCCACAGAGGCTAAACGTGGCACCCCCAGAGCTCCTTCAGCACCCCCAGAGGTTCCTTGGCACCCCCAGAGCTCCTTCAGCACCTACAGAGCATCCCAGCACTCCCAGAGGTTCCTTGGCACCCACAGAGCCCTATCACTACAATTCATAGAATCATAGAATCACAGAATCACAGAATCAGCCAGGTTGGAAAAGACCTCAAAGATCATTGACACCAACCCTACCATTGTTACTAGACCCCCAGAGCTCCTTCAGCACCTACAGATCATCCCAGCACTCCCAGAGGTTCCTTGGCACCCCC
>NW_008666226.1:0-4495 GCF_000695815.1 Acanthisitta chloris | reverse complement strand
ATGTGAAATATAAGCAGATCCATGCTTTTATAATCCAAACATAGGCTTATGGACTTGCATTGCTGTGACTTAAGTCACAATCATTTTAGCATCTTTGTAATTACTATCCACACTAACAAGATTAAAGCAGATGGGAAATGTTCACTTCTAACTGTAAATTAAAGATCTTTTGACATACTGAATGTATGCCATATGTATGACTCTGTGTACATAAGCAGGATATTAACAACTGAAATGATTGCTTTTGCAGTTCTCATGAGTTCACAGAATGTCTTAAAAAACTATTGTCTGGAATTTCCTATATCCCTCAATAACTATTGAGACACAACATGGCCAAGTAGAACATTTGATGGGCTAAAGGCAGATAAAATAAATCCATGTCTTGAAGAGTATAGTTTGTAGACACCTTTCAAATTTAAACAGAAGCTTTTTTAACTACTATGTTCATAGCTAAGATAAGCAGCATTGATAACTCACTAGCTGACAGATAAATGGTGAAAAACTTTCAAGAGAGGTGTGTGTGAGGAAATTAAATAAATCAAAATTTCAGTGTCTTGCCTGATTTCCTCCAGATTTCATCTGCATGTTTGTAGTCACTTGTCAAATAGATCTGTTACACTCCTGTGTTTTTATAGTGCAGCTTTATAACACATCCAGTAATCAGAGAATAATAATCAATGCATAACATGAATTTTATTCCTTTTCACAGACTTTTCTTAAAATAAAAAGATAACAAGGAATTTTAAGACAGAATGATTCAACCCCTTGAAGCAGAAATTTCTATTTGCAAAAGGTGGATTTGTAAGGACAAACAATTTAGAAAGTGAAGTAATATTAATTTCCACAAGTTTTCCCAACAAAACAAGACATACTTGCTTAAAACATTCTTAATCAAACATGACTATTGGGTTTAACACAGCAGTGGCTGGATGCAAGTCAAAGACTTGGTTTATACATTCAAACTAAAGATATCTATTTTAAACTAAAGTGAGCTAGTTTATGCAGTCGTAGTTGTATTTTCAGAGAGTGCCCTTGTGGAACAAGTTGCAGGATACTGTTCTGTAATTGAATCACCTTATTGAATGTCTTCACAGGAAGCACAACAGTATTCCTTTCTACTAAATTTGAAGAGTAGAGGTATATAGAAATGTGCTATGTAATTTTGTTGTGGTTTCACTTAAGATGCCAACTCAGCACCATGCAGCCATCCTGCCCTGCTGCGACGGGGAGGAGAATCAGCAAAACAATGGTAAAACCTCTGGGTTGGGAGAATGACAGTTTAATAATAGAAGTAAAAACAAATATATTTTATTGAAAAGGAAGACAACAAAATAAAGCCCAGGAAAGACAAGTGATGCACAACACAGCTGTTCACCACACACTAACCAATTCTCAGCTCATCCCCCACAGCAATTGGCCCCTTCCAGACAACTCCCCCAGTTTATATACTAGGCATGACATTCCATAGTGTGGAATACTCCTTAGGCCTATTCAGGTCAGGTGTCCTAGCTGTGCTTCCTCCCAGATTCTTGTGTACCTGCCCACTGGCATAACATGGGAATCTGAAAAGTCCTTCACTTGGTATAAGCACTACACAGCAACAACTAAAACATCAGTGTGTTACCAACATTATTCTCATACTGAATCCAACACCCAGCACTGTACTAGCTACTATGAAGAAAACTGACTCTATCCCAGAGGAAACCAGAATAAACTTTTAAATTGCTTTTAGTATCTCATTTTAATTGTTTTTAAGTACCCTTAACAAATGTGTCCAGACATCTCTCACATTGGAGTTAAAGTAGGAATTTCTGGATTAAATATTTGGCTTATTACACAACTACTAGAGGAACAAGTACTTCCTTCTGTCTTTAATATATGGGCATTAAAGAAGTCTCTCGAAGCCAGAGAGGTCTTGCAGAGAGATCCTGACACATTAGAGGGCTGGGAATCATGAACGGTATGAGATTTCACAAGGGCAAGTTCCAGATTCTGAACCTAGGATAGGGCAACACTGGATGTATGTACAGACTGGGGAATGAGATGCTGGAAAGCAGTGCTGTGGAAAGGGACCTGGGGGTCCTGGTCGATGGCAAATTGAAAATGAGTCAACAGTGTGCCCTGGTGGCTAGAAGGGTCAACCGTGTCCTGGGGTGCATCAAGGACAGCATCGACAGCCGGTCAAGGAAGGAGATTGTCCTGCTTTGCTCTCCGCTGGCCAAGGACAGCATCGACAGCCGGTCAAGGGAGGAGATTGTCCTTCTCTTCTCCGCTGGTGCAGCTTCACCTCGAATATTGTGTGCAGTTTTGGGCACCACAATATAAGAAGGATATACGAATATTTGTCAGAATCAGCACATTATCAGTGTTTAGATTACAGGGAAAGGCACAATTCCACTGGGAAACCATTTTCATGTAGGCTTTCATAGCCTTTCCTATAAACCATACCACCTGAAGCAGAGGTAAAGAAATCATTACATTTGGGAAATCAAATCTCTCCAGCTCAGAATCCATTCTAAGAGCAATTAAAATAAAACAAAAAGGCTTGTAAAATAATCTGTTTCAGTGTCAGCTACTACCACTGGAGGTAAAAGGTCAAGATTGTCCTTGGCATTGCTTATCTTAATCTCTTGCACTGTAAATGAGAAGTTCAGCTTCGTATAAAGCATTGGGTATTGCTGCTCTGTTTAAAATCCAGCTTTCTTGAAACCCATCTGCTCTATATTAAGTTATCAAAGAGCATACTGTTTTATCTGAGCTTTAACTTGTCTCAAAGGAAAATTTTATAAGGTCTTCTGACAGCTTTTAATTTAATTAATAAGCAGTCAGTGCTGTTACAACATTGTATTTAAAAACAGTAATAATTTAACAGAAAAAGGAGCAAGGCCATGAATTCTTAGTGTGATTAGGAACATATGAAGAGCTATTGTACATGCCACCAAAGGTCCATCCAGCCCTATGTTCTGTTTCCAACACAAGATTGGTTTTGTGAAACACTGCCAATGGAAAAGGGTTAGGACACAAAAAGCCACAGATGACACCACTCTTTAGTGCTCTTCTTGCCTCAAAGCTTTTGTAGTTTTGGGGCTGCTGTTAGTGGAATATGATTCCTGGTAAGTAACTTTCTAGAAACTTCCTTTCTGTGAGTTTACCCAGTGGGAATTTTAATCAGACAAAGAAATCCCAGAAAATATTTTCACAGAGTTTGCTCATTTCCCAAATTCAAACTTTGCTTTTTCAAACTTCCTGAACATGTAAACCTGTACACATTGAGTTTAGCTATGACATGAGTCTAGCGACCTATGGATCAATTATGGATCAATATGTAAACCCCAGAGTTTATCTAACAAAAATCAACCCTAAAACTCTGAGCAGAAAATTATATTACAATGTACTGTTCCAACCAGGTCCTTTTGACAAGATAAATGCACTCTGTTATTGCAAACTTCATGATTCCAAGAAGCTGTCTGTCTTCAGAAACAGGGCTTATTTAACCAAATAAGTCAGATGTATTTGGGACCTAACACAAAACCAATTGAAATCAATAGCATTTGTTTTGTTGACTTGAGCTTAGTTTGGCTTACATCCTTAGGCTCTGTTCCAGCTGCCAATTCATTTCCAAAAGGGAATTTAAGGATGTGCTTTAGTGATTTAGCTTTCAAGAAGAGGAATGTATTTAAGTGTGTGCTTAAATGATGTGTTGAATTGGAATCTTAAAAGCTGAATGGGAGTCTAGGTGTAATTTTCAGTGAATTTACTAATATACTATAATAAATTCTGAATAAGTGTATTTGGCCATGTAAATTGAGACAAGAGTTAAAACAATGAGTGAAGATAATGACTCTTTTATGATTCACAGAACAATTTGACACATACTTTTTTTAGAAGTTAAATTTTTGACAACAATATAAAGTTTAATGGTCAAGAACAATGCACTGACAGTTACAATATAAAAGAATCCTTCACATTGTTTTTAAGAAATTAATGCAAAAAAGCAAGTCATTATAATAAAATATCTTTAATTGCAAGAGTGGGTGATAATCCATAGCTAATCAGCTTTCTCTATATAAACCTGCTATCATTTTTAATTTTAGATGGAAGGTGCTTTTATATATCTTTAAAGGACTCAAAGTCCCAAGATAGAAGCATCTGTATGATTGTCAAGATCATCCAATTTCATCCAACCACTCTTTGCTGAAAATCCACAGATTGTAAAATATTTCTTGGGCATAAGAAGCAATGCCTATAGCTGACACCACACAATTTAAAAGACATACCTATATATCTGTTAGCAAAACTCTGAGTTTAAACAAAAAATTGGTCTGTGAGTTATTGCATAGCCTTATCTGCAATACATTTTTACTATGAAATAGAGGCAGATGTTTTAATTTCTGGTTTAATCTAACATGTCTAAGCCTGAGCCAGTAAACAGCATGCTAAATGAATATCAATGCAATATTTTTGTACTCTGTGAAATGTCTTCCCCTGATTCGTG
>NW_008666225.1:0-11224 GCF_000695815.1 Acanthisitta chloris | reverse complement strand
CACGGCCCCAAGGCTGACAGAGCTCAGCGAGTGTTTGGACACTGCCCTCAGCACAGGGTGCATCGTTGGGGTGTCCTGGCAGGGCAGCAGTTATACCAGTACTCAGCAGCTGGGCCCGAATCAAACTGGGAAGACTGGTTTCCAGAGAGAATTCACTCAGTGACTCCCACTAATTTTAGTAAAAGCCAGTTCCCCTCTCCAGAAATGGCAGCCCTTCAGAGTCCCACGTGTAGAAAATGATCTGTTACACATTTGTCTCTTTGCCTTCCTGATCCATATACTCTACCAAGTCCATAAAAATATTACACTGGACTTTGCCTGAACAAATGAGAAGATGCCTCAGTGTCAGTGAAAAAGACCAACACAGAACAAATGAAGTTTGATTTTTCCAAGTCCCCACAATATCCAGAATCACCTTAGCCTGTTCGCTTGGAAGCAACTGATCCTGGAACAGCAGCACCAGTATTCCCACAAGGAGATGACCAGGAAGAGATACTTCTGATGGGAGTTATTTTCTCCTTTTGGAAATTACATCCTGGTTTGCATTTCTCAGCTTTCAAATCCTGTTTTCTCTGGGGGGAAAGAAAATCCATACAGGAAAGCACCACTTTCCAGACACACACCAACTGTTCAGCCAAGACTAGCAGTAGCTGCAGCATCTCCATACCCAAGTTGTGGTTATAAGCACGGAGTTCTGCAGAAGGAAAAGCAAACTTCAGACACCACCAGCACCACAGACCTCTGACACAGTGCTTTTTTAGCTACAGGTCAAGTCCCAAAGACTTTCAGGTTTTTGTCATCAGAGAGCTTCAAGTTTTATTACTGTTTAACTACAGTTAAGGGTATGTAAGGACTGAGTTTATATTAAGCTACCAGGCCAGGACTGGGCTCCCTCACTACTCTAAGACAACCCACACACTCCCAGTGTGGATTTTATGTGGATGTTTAGGACTCAAAGACATTCATGCTCTAATAGCAGCTAAGAAAACAAACGAACAAAACCCCACATACACACCCTCAAGAGCCTCTTCCCCACCTGTTCCACCAGAGCTGGAATCCTGTCCCTCAGCCAGTGGGTTAGACCCAAGGCACACACCCAAGGCCGACTGGAGAGCACTGCCCATCCCAGTGGGGTTTCACACGCTCCAGACCCTCCTCCTACACCTTTATGTCACACTGAGCAGGCAGCAGCAGGCACTCGGGATTTTTTTCTGTTTAGGCAAAGCAGTATCACAGCATTCCCTCTTTCAGTGCTTCAAAGACACTTCTGCCTCTGCTGTAGAGGCAGAAGGGAACTTCTGTCTGTTCCCTTCTGCCTCTACAGCAGTACCAACCCAGGCACACCTGCTCAGGATGGCTGCAGCCAGCCCACTGCCCTGGGCTCCAGCTGCCTTTGTGCTTCCCTTTCTCACCAGGAATCCCCCCATTCTCCCCAAACTACAGCTCAATGTTTTCCACAGGCTTTGAAGCTGAAACCCATACTGAATCTTTAAGGTCTTCCTAAATCTTTCATTTAATTAAACATTAAGGAACTGCTGTCAGCCCTTTGCAGAGCTCACCTGATGTGATACAGCAGATATGACCATCACTTTCCTCAGACACACATGCTTTAGGTATCAGAATTCCTGAAAGCACCTGAAGACTCAGGGAATATGCCTGCATTTACAGGCTCCAACACTCCCAGGCAAGACTCTTTCTAGTTAAGAACTGAGGACTTCTTAAAGTCCCTATGTGCTGAGAGCTACAAGCTCAAGTTGTTCCTGGAACAACTCCAGGAGCATTACCGCAGCATCTCCAACTGCCTTACTTCCAAAAGTAACAAAAATGTTACCCTGATACTAATTGGGCAATTGCAACAGACCCAGATCACAAGTAGCAGTGCCAATTGAGCTTTTCTTCAGCATAGCTGCAGACTGACAGTCTGGTGCTTCTCTCTGTGAAGAGACAGACATCACTGCCTGCTTTTTTCACCACAGCACACAGAGCCTATGAAAAACACTGTGAGACTTCATAGTAAGGGAAGTTGTTGGTTTGAGTCCTGATGCAAACATGACCTGACTACAGCACACTATCCCTGATTCTAACTGCACAGATCCCAGGGTTTGCCAGAGCCCGAGGAGAGCCAGCAGCTCAGAGCCTTCAGCCAGAGCCTCGCAACAGGTGTTACACAGCCCTTGCCCTGCTGTATGCTGAGACACTGATGGCCAACAACTCCTGCACATCAAGACAACTTTATTAACTGAGTGGATGTGCTGAAGGTACACTCTATCAGCTCCCTTTTCACCTCACTTCAGAAGTGTTTACTAAACCTCAGACCATCACAGTATGCAGTGGGCACAGCAAGTGCAAGGGTTTTACATGGTAGTTCTCAGTGCAGTGACACCGGTGAGGGCTGAGGTGCTGCTAACAGAACTGAAACACTGCAGGCTCAGAACTTGCTGCACCTTCAGCTCCCCTGGGGCCCCACAGCCCACTCCCACCACCATCTGCACACAGGTGAGTATGGGACATGTCGACAGCTGGCTCCTGCCAGCTGGGAACTGAACATAAGACAGTACAAAAGAAAAAAGTCCAAACTGAACCTTTATACCTCCACATACCCCTTTTTAATATGTTATTTTGCACTGTGTACAGGAAAACCAAAAATAAACAAAAGGAACTTTAGCCAAACTCCCCTTCCTCCTCCAGCTTTATTGATAGTTTAAAATTACATTTTCTATGTTCTAGGACTTCAATTGCTTTTACCATCTTACTTTAAAAACTGATTACAAGCAAATTAAACTCAGTTGTCTAAGTGATATAGTATACAAAAATAACATCTTGATTTCTGTGAAAATGCATTTATTTGCAACTCCTGAATAGCTCCAAATTGTATATGCTGTGAGCACTGATGTCTGGGTTTCAGATTGACTTTGAGATATTTATTCAAAAGCTTCCCATTACGTTCTGTAGCTCCAACATGAACATTCACTGACTGAATTACTGTTACTTTTAAGTTTATTTCCGATTTCTCTCTCTCTCTCTCTCATGGCCATTAACAGGCATGTGCATCTTTTTTGTTTACTCCCACTCAGCTATATGCTCTAGGTAGGGCCTGATGCAGATATTACTTGGTGTTAACAGCTACTGAGGTCAGACAATCCAAGGCCATTGTAACAAAATTGAAGTTATGAGGAAGTTTAGACACTTCCAGAATTTCTTTCCTCCTGCATAGGATCACTTCCACGTAACCCAGAGAGGGTTTTTGCTGGTCTGACTCAACTCTTCCCACTCATCAATCCCTATTCACCAGTGGCACGGAAAGGGGGTTCTTTAACAAAGCATTATACATAACACCTCTACCAAACTAAACATAAACATTTTTGTAGTTAAATGCAGAAAGTTGATTTTTCCACCCCTTTCCTCCTTTTACACGGCAAGTAAAGCTCACTGGCCTGGGAGTAGCCTCTATCTGCCAACCTTTGGCCAGTGAAGAGGATTCAGAGAAAAATAATACAACCATCAATCAGAAAAAGGAGGGGCGACAAAGGAAAATCATTAGGCTGTAGCTTCAATTGTGCATTCCCGTGCAAGGTGCCCTGACTCGCCGCAGCGGTAGCAGTTGACTTCACTGGTCTTGCTGCAGTTGATGGCTACATGGCCAGTTTCACCACACCTGCAGAAAGCAAAGAGTTTATCAGAACCACCAGAACAGTTACACAGAGAAGCAATCCTATTCTGTCAAGTACATTATCTACTTCAGTTTCATGCAGCACTATTTCCACATTCAAGACTTCGGTTCCTGTGTTCCAGAGTTCTTTGAAATGAGGCAAGTTTGTCTTCACAACTGACAGAACTGTTCCCAAATGACTAACTCACATGAACCACTGTATATGGCAAAATAACTGTACCTCAAACACAGAAGCTTTTAGGTCTTACGTTTTTTCCCTCCCCTCCTGTCTGCTAGGTTTTGCCTGATCCCAATGCTTCTACCTGCAGTTTAGCCTTGTTTTGGGAACAATTAGCTTTAACTCAAATGCACCATGTTCTCTCTCCTTCCTCTACAGAAGAGAATGTTGGTGGGGGTGAAGAACACTGCACTGAGGAACTTGTGTCTCTGCTGTATGCCTGCATTCACAAACCAGACAGCACTCTGGAGATGGCATTTCAAACCAATTTAACACCCACTTCTATCTGTGGTTCCTATTGTTTTGGGAACAATTAGCTTTAACTCAAATGCACCATGTTCTCTCTCCTTCCTCTACAGAAGAGAATGTTGGTGGGGGTGAAGAACACTGCACTGAGGAACTTGTGTCTCTGCTGTATGCCTGCATTCACAAACCAGACAGCACTCTGGAGATGGCATTTCAAACCAATTTAACACCCACTTCTATCTGTGGTTCCTATAACCATCTTTCCTGCGGGGGCTGATTGTGCCAGCCAGCTGATCTGTGCAGCTGGAGTTTGCCAGCTCCAGCACAAGACACATGGTACCCAAGTCTAGTCAGTTTGTGCTGTGGACAAGTACCTCCTGTTACCTTCTGTGCTATCTCCTGGATAGCTCGAGTGACTCAACAACTACACTGTGTAGGCATCTAGAGATGTGCACAATGGACTCTGTACTCCACTCTGCTAACAGGTGTTAGCAAGTCTTAGTTTTGAACGACAACAGGTAACTGTTCAAAGAAACACCTTCCTGGTCACAGCTGAAGCTGCATTTCCCAGCCAAACTCAGACAGAACGCATCCATCACCTGAAGTCCATTTTTCAGCTGCCTCCTGCTAGTCCTTACCTATAGCATTTCACTTTGGTGCAGTCTTTCTGAATGTGCCCGAACTCTCCACAAGAATAGCACTTCTGCTCGTCTGCGTGGTCACAGTCGCGGGCCAGGTGCCCAGGCTTGCCACAGTTGTAGCAGCACTGCTCTCTCTCCCTCTTGGGCTCCTTGCAGTCCTTCGCAATGTGGCCACTTCTACCGCAGTTATAGCAGGCTTCCACAATAAGAAAAACATACCAAACAAGACTATAAAACCTTGGTAGCCTGAGGGGTAGCATGCTTTGAACTGGGCTCGTGCACAGCTTGCTCCCAGGGAACTGCTGCATCCTTCTCTTCAACCACAGAGCTCTGCCCATGGGATTGAAGAGATGGAATATTTAGTGATACTTACCATCCTCCTGAAGATCACAGTCCTTGGCAAGATGGCCAGACTCACCGCAGCGGTAACAGATATCCGGGAGAGATGAGGACATGAACTGGAAGCCTGCTTGAAATGGGTAAAAGGAGAAGAAAAAGGCATAAGTATTAAGTTCAGAATATTCTTAAGAGTCAATCATGTACACTGCCAGCTGAACTGACAAGTCAGCTTCACTCTCAGAGCCCCCGGCAAAATTCTTACACAGAGGTAAACTCTCTGGGTCTTGTTACCAATTTGTGTCCCAAGTTCTTCACTTCATTCTGACAAAGCCAGCTTTACATGCTACACAGAGCAGTCAGCTAGAGATCTTGCTGCACAAACAAACAGAAACCCACAGCCATCAGTCACCTCTGCCACGGCTCCTCATCCCACGGCCACGGCCCATTCCACTGGGGCACTCCCGAGCCCAGTGGCCAGTACGTCCACACTTGAAGCACTCATTGCTGCTCATGGCTGCAGATTACCTGTCTGAGGAACAAAGACATCTTTAGAACACTGTCTCCTCCCCCAGCCAAAGGCTACATTAAAATGAGATTCAGAGGTTTCCCATCCTCCCAACAAAGGCAATGCAAACCCAACAGGACTTCCAGCTAACTCAATCTTCTCTTGCACAGTACACCTGATCACAACTATTAAAATCACTACAGAGGATAAAAGCCTGTCTCCACTTTCCTTGGAGTAGGGCAGCAGCGAACAAAGAGACAGTGTGCTATAAAACTTTCCCTTTAATTAGTTTTTGTAGCCAATTGTCACTTCAGAAACTTACAAAATGCTTAGGAGAGGGGAAAAGAGAAGCAAACCCCTTTAACTACTGTATTACCAGCCTTAATGTTGTTCCCTGTTCCAATAAAGCACTTCTTCCTTATCCCTCAGTGAAACTCAAAAGCCAGCTATTATCTCTGCACATTATTTCCTCCTGGTAGTTATACTTTCTCTTGAAGCATCTGCCTGGCAGCTACTACCTTTATTGACTAATCAAGCTTCACTCTAGAAGCTAATTCTAAGAATAGGCAGTATTAAACCTAAAGCCATAAAGAACACATTGAAGATTTTAGGCTTTTTATGACCCCTCAGTAGCAGTTAAACTCCAAAACCCAAAAATTACAACTCGTAATTAACCTACAGCTCAGGATGCATATTCCACTCCCAGGTTTACATGACAGAAAATGCTTTAAAACAGACTTCCCTAAAAGTCATCAGACACTTGCCAGCTATCTAGAAGGCTAACTTGGAAAACATCCTTAGAATGCTCGGGAAGATTCAGACAGGCATGCCTGTGGGACAGCACAAGCCCTGCTTTGCCCATACTGGGAATGGAGGTCAGCACTTCAGCAACACAGTCAGGCTGCACAGGCTGCTGAGGCACTGGGCAGGATGGCACAGGTAGAACAGACTGTGGCCAGTCACAATGCCACAACTCCCCTGAGCTGTGCCAGAGCAGCACAACACTGCTAGAGCTACAAGGAAAAGAATGAGGAAGTTACGCATTTAAACTGGAGCGTTTTTTAATCTGTGCTTGAAGACACGTTTAAAGTATACTAGTCTAAAAATATGCATGTCCAGCTTTGTTTTGGTGAAGTCTGCTGAAGTTCAAATACCTCACATGCCCTCTCCCAATTCATTGTTCTTAACCCAACAGAAGTATACCATTATCTGGCATGCTGGGCAGTTTACCTGATCCCCCATCCAGATAATCCTCCTGTAACTCAGCAATTGTTTCATGTTAGAGAATGCTTCCCTCCTCTCAGGCCATCCAGCACTCCAGATTACAAGAACATTAATGAGCTGAGTCTTGAAGAAAGCCACTACAGAAGCAGAACAACACATGACCTCAAGAAGGAACCAGAATTAGCATCCTAACATTTACCTCCTGAATGAAGTGTATATCTAAACATCAATTTTTATATAGTTATTTATTTTAGCACCCAAATGTTTAGGAAATTTACTATTGCTTTTAAGCCACTCCTCCCTCAAAAGAGTTCTTCTGATAGTTTTCAGCACAGAAATGATTCTTCCAAGCACTGTAGATGGCTGAGAATTTGAAGTAAAAGAGATATAAACTTCAGTGTGCTATCTCTGTAACTCCACATCTAACTTACAGCTGGACCAGATGATGGTACTTGCTCTTAAATGAAGTTCTGCAGTGAAAGGATGCAAGAAGACCTTAAACAGATCTAAACAGGAAAACAACTGGTTGTCTGAGCACTTCAGAGACACACCTGAATTTCACACATAACCCAGTCCTCTCTGCCTATCTCAGTGTTTGAGATATCCAGCTATCTTACGAGGACACCCAAGACAGCACTGCCAGCAGTGGTGGCAGCAGCTGGCACTCACTGTGCCATTGTTTATGCCTGTTTTCATAGCAACCATGTTGACACTGCAGAACAGGAAAAACACAAGCAAAGAGCCAACTGCAGGAGCTGGGCTCAGGCACAACAGTTGATGCCGCTTTTAATTTCCAAGAGGGTCAGGATGGGGACCTTGAATTATAGACCAAAATATATATTCTTCACTCAACTTGCAATTCTTCCAAAAATCTTCAGATTAAAGCATTAGCAAATGGCAACATAAGATCTCGTAAAAAGAGCAAGATAGTACAGCACCAGCTGTAGCAGAACTGCAACACATCTGTACAGGTGCTCACAACTACCAGATGCCATTGCCAAGCACAAATCTGAGACTACAGCACGACGTGACAGGATTGAATCCTGCTGGCAGTTACATACAGCACCAACAGAACCAGTTAGGTTGACACCAATGTCCAACTGGTAAGTTAGACTTGCTTTAGACACACAGTGGAAGTTTTCATACCAAGATTAATGTCAGCCTACATCTTGTCTGTCCAGGTCAGGACCTGCACGATGGACAAGAGCTCCCTACTCACTGCCCCAAGGGAATATCCAAAGAATCAGCTTCTCCATTTTTAATTGCCACTTCAAAAGGAAAACCTGAAGTTTCTTCTCCTCTGGCATAGAGCAAGTTGGCAAAGTATGATTACAGGAAGAGAGGAAGAAATCTAAAGTCAAACAACAGTCTGTGCAAGTATACTTCAAGACTATTTGAGAGATTCATTTAAAACCCTTTATCTTCAGAGGCCCCTTTTCCCCCTGAACTCAGAGATACTAGGAGGTTACAGCTGCCATGCAAGTATGATTACAAAGTACACTGCTCCATCTTCAGACACCTTAAGCACATCAAAGTACCCAACAGTTTGCCTGGAGTTTTTCTTCACCACTATCTCCATGTTAATGTCTGCATTCTCTCTGAAACTGAACACACATTCCCCAGCTAGAGAAGGTGGTTGCAACAGACACTGGTTTTACTTGCCCCACATTCTGACAAGCCCTAAACAGGACATAATTCCCCAGCAGTGTGAGCTGTAAGGATGCAGTGTTCAGAGAAAGCCAGCAGCCACCTTTAAGGAGCAGTATCCAGAAAAGGCTGGTTCAGAAGACAAGTCCTTAAATGGATAGGCTCCAAGCAGTTTGGACACCATTACAGTTTTCGGCTACTTCCAAAAGAGAAAAAAAAAACCCCAAACCTACAGTAAAAACCACCCAAGCTCAAACTCTCCTCTATTAGTCAATACTCCTCCATTTTGTCATCACAGGCAAGATTCCAGCAGGTCCTTTTATCTATCAAGCTCACCTTAAGTAAGCTTGCTGCAAGAAAGCTCCTTGTTCAAGTTTGCTTGGAAAGTTTTCCATCACAGCTATCACTGTTTTCCGCAGCTCAGTGTGTTACACAAAGCAGCTTGTCCTGTCTGTCCATGTGTCATCGTCCCCTCCCCCCTCACATACCAGAACCAGATTTTTACCTCACCAGCACAGGAAAAGTAATCATGGAAAACAAATTACAACTACGGCCTCATCCAGCACTTCTGAGACAGGTCAAGTTCTGCAAGATATAGTAAGGCACTGACTCATAGATCAGATTCCAAAACTTGTCAGGAAACATAAGTTTAGTTTTCTCACCTCAAATCTTACCTTTCTGGAAAGAGAAAAGATAGCAATTTACTTGAACTCCTTCTAGAGAGCTCTGTAACTGCCCTTTAAAGCCAAAACACTACTAAGCATGAATTTTAGACTTTGCTCTGTGTGATAGCCCTACTGCTGAAAATCAGCAGCTGAGAACGGCTCAAAGATCCCAGTGCCACCACAGTGCTCCCCCAGGTCAGTCCTGAGGCTTTGCAGTGCAACTTGAGCACCAAACTTGAAAGTGACAGAGTTCCTTTGTGATTCTTCTAGCGATACAAGAAACTTTTGATAGGGCAGGTTTCTTGTATGTCTAACTGTAACTCTAACTCTGAAGGGGAAGACTGTGCCTTTCTGTGGCTTTACAGTTATACATATTCAGAACTCTTGGAACAGGAGAGGTGCTATTAATCTCCAGTCCTCACACACAGGATCCAAGTCTGTTTTAGCAGCCCATCTAGACCTGATGATGGAAAGAACTGCCACTAAGCTCCACTAAAACACTCCTTATTTTATGGCTTTAGCCTAGATGCCCTGCAAGGAAGTTGTCTGAACAAACAAAAATAAAACTAACTTGGGCTCCTCAGTGTAGAAATAAAGCTGAACTTCACCTCTGGATTATTTTCCTGGACACCAGCAGCACTCAACAGCCCAATCTAAGAGGGGCAACTCTCTTCATTATACTTACCAGGTGCTTCTTTTACCTACAAGTACCACTTCCACTTCAGATCAGCAGGACTTCACTCCTTCAACCAAAGGCCAGACTAGATAAAACCACTGCCAGGGCCAGCACATGTCACAGCCCTTTGGCAAGTCAGCTCAGTCAGAGGCACACGTTGAGAAATCAGCAGTTCCTCTCCAGGTTGTTTGAGACCCACCTACACCACACCTGAACTGGACAAGCCAGCCCAGAGCCAGCTGAGCACGGTGAAACCCCCATGTGACAGGAAGCACAACTGCTCTCCTCCCAAACCAGGGAATGAAAAGGCAAAAAGTGCTATTGCTTTCAAAAGAGAAGTCAAAATATTACTCATTTATACAGAAATACCATCTGTGAGGAGTTTTTACTTCCCAAGTAACACGTTGCAAGAGTTCCTGAACACAGGACTGTCACCAAAGCCACTCAGTATTCAGCAGCTGAATGTGCACACCTGTAACCTGAAAACCTTCTGCAACAGAATGGGTGATGCTCGTGTCTCCTGCAGGATGAGGTAAGAGCTCTGACCACCAGGCAACAACGACAATTCTGAAATGAAGTGGTCTGAAACTTCCAGAGAACCTGCACAAGTGGAAATCCAGGCCTTACACTGCAATTCAGACTCCCCAACACATCCCAC
The DNA here is from genome assembly GCF_000695815.1 of Acanthisitta chloris. Taxonomy (NCBI): domain Eukaryota; kingdom Metazoa; phylum Chordata; class Aves; order Passeriformes; family Acanthisittidae; genus Acanthisitta; species Acanthisitta chloris. Next base: position 736 of record NW_008666225.1, on the reverse strand, counting down.
AGCCAAGCTGACCCAGGAATGCTGAACATTAACTACAAGCCAAGAACTGAGGGGCCAGGACAAAACGACTTCGATTACAGGAGTAGTTCTTGGATAGCTCTGTTTACACAACCCAGAAGGAGAACAAAAGATCAACAAAAAAGTGATTCTGCAGCACTTTCTGCCTATCCACACAAGTTAATATAGAGTGGGAGAAGCCATAGTTACCAAACATACACATTTTACCACCTTCCCGTTTATTTTTATGGCAACCTGTGGAATTTTAAACTTACACAAATGCAACACGTGAAGCGTTTAACACAGAATTTAGCCCAGACACTAACAAAGTCAGCTTTGATGGGAGGTTAAACCTGTTGTTGCACTGCCCTGTTAAACTCATTCAACCACTTCACTCTGACGACAGATGCAGAAATGCTTCTCAAGGCAAGAGGAAGGAAACGTGGACCAGGCAACCCTAGCTCTGCATGGCACCGGGACCACGTTAAGTGCTGAAATGAAATAAACCCCACTATTAAGGTAATGATTCGCTGTGACAATGCTGAGTCCCAGATGAGTCACAGCGGTTCCCTGGGAGCTGCGGCCGACAGGAACTCGAATAAAGGGCTGCCCCACAGTTCGCGCTCCGTGCACGGCACAGGCCGTTTTTCCTATCCATTTATAGGTCACACTTGGATTCGCAGCAGGCCACGGTCCCTGCCTGTGCTCCACCGGGCACTGGCAACACCTCGACCCTCTG
>NW_008666224.1:39653-43587 GCF_000695815.1 Acanthisitta chloris | reverse complement strand
GGCGGGTCAGTCCGGGTTTGGGGGCAGCCTGGATCCCGGAGCCTTTCAATCTTCCCGAGAATTGTTTGTCCTTACTGTGGCTCGTAAAGGCAAAGTAGCTAGTGCCACCCTTGGTTCAGCCAGGGCAGGACCTGCCTCGGAAAGGCAAAGTGTTAGGAGAGCAGGTCTAAGTTGTAAGTTGTTAGGAGAGCGGGTGTAAGGTGTTGGGAGAGGTGTAGGGTGTTAGGAGAGGTGCAAGGTGTTGGGAGAGCAAGTGTAAGGTGTTGGGAGAGGAGGAGTCGGCAGCCAGGCTGCCTTAGCCCCGGCGCTGTGTGCAAGGCAGCCCCGGGGCAGGGTGCAGCCCTGCGGCCAGCCCGTGCAGAATGCTGGAGTTACCTCCTTCCGAAACAAAACCCAACCCGTCCCTCTCCCCTCGGTCTATGCCCGAGGGGCAGTGGAGAGGGATGCTGGGGACTGAAGGGTATTTCAGTCTTCAGCTCAGGCAGATAGTGAACAGCAAACATCCCCAGGCCCTGTTCAAACCCAAGCCAGCAAAATTTAATCTCCTAGTTCAGATTTGAAGGCACATTTCCAGAAATTCCAGTTTATTGGGATTCCTGTGTTTACCTCCATAACTCAATCTAGACCCCTGACACTGCCTCAGTGCACTGCCAGTCTCTGTCCTGTCACACCAAGGCACAGCACCCAAGAAGTGAGACACAAGGTACAGTAACAAACCTTAGGTGTAGGAGAGAAATCAGGAGGCTCCATCAGATATGAGGAAAGCACCTTCTTCACCAATTTGTCCATGATAGTTTACAATGTGCCAGTGCCACGTTAGGAAAAACAGTACAGCCCTGAAAGGATGCAGGACCCAGGCAGGGAGTGGGCATGGAAAGCAACACACAGCTATTGGCAGTCCCTGCTGTCCTCACCCACTGCAGACATGGCAGCTCCTCCAGTTTGCATCTTTGCTAACAGAGAAGGCTGAAGCAAAACCAGTCACACTTCTGCATCACTAAGAGTTTGAACTTTTGGGTGCTGGACAGTCAGTGCTTCTGAAGCAAGTGGAGGAAAGAACAACAGCTTAGTGTAGAGTGTGTATCTGGCCAGTCGAGTTCAGTGCTAGAGGAAAATGTGACTTGGGAGTGAGTAAATACAGTCACATGGGGACAACTTTACAACAGCCTGTAAAATCAGTGAAGAGATGCATTTTATTACCACAGCCAGTGCTTCCCATGCTTTTCTCAACTTTCAGTCTTTTAATATCTTCAGAGGAACAACTGGCAGAAGCCACGTGAAATACTAAAATAGTAGGCAGGGGTGGGAAAAAAATTGGATTTACTTGCTGATCTCTATTTAGGTTTTCATAGTCCATGTCCTAACATGAACTGCTGATTCAAGTCTAAGGTTTGGGCTTAAAGTACCAGGATGTGTTTTGAGTCTGAGAGATGCTAATTGCTGCCTGTCCCTATGAGTCATTCATTATTATGACATTTGTCTTCCAGAGCAATTGCTGTGCATACTGAAGCCCTGCTTCCTGGGAAGTGGCTGGACATCACTTGCTGATGGGAAGTGGCAAATAAACTTTTTGTTTACCTTTGCTTCCATGTGTGGCCTTTGCTTTTTCTTTATTAAAATGCTTCTAGCTTGACCTATGGTTTTTTTTCCATTTTATTTTCCTCTACCCCATCCTGTCCTGCTGAGGAAAGCAGTGATAGAGTGTCTTGGTAGCCAAGGACAACCCACCACAGAAATGTTTGTTCATTCATATTCCCATAGGGGAGAAAAGCCCCTCAAAACCTACATGACTCTTCAGAGTACAATGTATGACTCCTCTTTAGATGAGGTGCACCTTTAGCTCAGCTGACCAGTGCTTTTCATAATCTTGCCTATGTTGGTACCTCTGTAAGTACAGCCATAGCACAACCCATTGTACTCAGGCTTTTTCTTTCTGTGCTGTCCTTTTTCTTAACTCAAATCCCATTAAGCCTAGAGTGATTTCAGTATTTTTAGCTGTGACTTTCAAAAGTCTGCCAAAAGATAGCTGAAAAGTATATAGCAGTGTGATTAATGCTCTTGGCATTTCTTAACGATTCAGCTCTGTTAGAGGAACCAAAGTAGAAGCATGGCAAAAAACACCAGCAACTGTTTCATTGGGGGTTTTCATTCAAAATTTTGCAAGCCCAATGGGTCTCTGTAACTTACCTCCCCAGCTACTTAACTGCAGTGCTAAAATGACTGGAAGCACCAAGGGAAGAATACAGTGCTCTGGAGATACCATTGACTTCCCACTGTTTTATCATGTAAGTATTTTACTGACAACAAACTGCCTCTCAGTTTTGTTAGTCTACAGATCTCCAGAATAAAGAAACAGATAAAATCTCCAGTCCACTAGGACAAATGCTCCTCCAGAAAGCCATAAACATAAATGCAGACTCCAAAGGAGAAAAACAAACCCTGACAAATCTGCGTATGAGCAGGATCCTACTCGCAACTGCAGGAACTGGGAATCTAGGACTGGACAGGTGCAGAACAGCAATGTGGCTCTTTAGACACATCCCTTGAAATCCTGCTGTATGCCTTACTTGGTTAGAAAAGGAAAGTCATGTTAACAGCCAAAATTCCACAAGTAAAATTCAGTGCAGGTCAAGCAAAGCTACATGGAGCTCATCCAGTTTAAACCAGCTAAAAATCTGGCCTTATTTTATTTGGCACTGTGGGCCTTGATTTTTACTGATGAAAAGCTGGGCTGTTTTAATCAAAAACTGAGGCTTTGTGTCCTTTCCGCTGTAGGGTATAAATCTGTATTGGTTGGCTGCGAGAACTATGAAAGATTTTTGATGCTATCTTGCTCAGCACTGCTAGCATAGCAAGATGATTTTTTCTCTTTAATAACAGTTTTAAAAGAGAAATTGGCTCATGTTTCAGAGAACTTTCTGAGAGGCTTACAAATCATGTGGCCCAAGTCATGGGAAAGATGTTACTAATTGCTTACAGCAAAGCCAACAGTTTTTATAGGGCCACATTCATCCCAGCTACCAGAGGGGGATGGCAAAGTGCCCACAGCCACCCACAGCTCAAGCAACAGGAGGGGCTTGAGTCTGCACCAGGTACTGGGGTGAGGTCCAGACTCTTCTCTGTAGTGAGAAGAGCTGGTTACTAGAGATGAGGTTTCACTGTGGAAATGGAGAAATACAGTCACCTGTAGAGATGAATTCCCCCATCCTACAATAAATGAGGAAGAGTGTGGACCTCCTTCCTGAGGTGCTTCATTTTCCATCAACTGCATATGGCACTGAGACAACATGGCCAGGGAGTCCTGCTTCAAAACAGAGTCAGCAGAGTCTGATTTCAAACCAGACTCCTTTCAGACCACTGGTGGGTTTTAAGGCTTATTTCATTCCAGTGTCCAGAAAGCCAAGTAATCATTCCAAACCTGGTGGGCACAAAGAAAAACTGACCTACAAGCCTGAGACGTCCAGCCATATGTCAGGACTGGTATTAATCAGTGTTTGTCAAGGGAACAGGGAGGAGTTTACACATGCATGAGGGAAACCAGCATGGATTGTATATTCATATATATACTGCTCTGTTGCAATACATTTATTTCCAGCCCTATGTGTCTAGATGGAGGGCAGTGCTACAACACAGTGAAACTAACACAGAAAAGGAAGTACCATGCAGCTGCTCTTGCCACCACTGTCGCTCCAGGTTTGCTGTGCTGAACTGACGATTTAGGCTAGATATATGGTACCTATGGCAAAAATCCTGAGAAATCTGTTCTCTGGCTTCTAAGTAACCCAGCCTACAGCAGAAGACAGCATGGAGCAGAAGGTCACTTCTCAAAAACAGGCAATTAGCGAAGATTTACCATTTGCAGACAGAAATGTGCTTTTGATGGTTAAGTGACGCTGCCTAATATTCCTTCCACACACCGACCCACTCTTGCCCT
>NW_008666224.1:15636-39623 GCF_000695815.1 Acanthisitta chloris | reverse complement strand
AGCAGGAAGCCCTCAGAGACACGTTTGCTGCTAACTGGCTTTAAAAATGCACTATGTTGTAAGAGGAAATAATACAGTCTCTCCTGTTGGGAACACATCCTGGCGTGCCTTTAAAAACAAGCAAACAATAAATCTTCTCTCATATAGAGACTTCTCTGAAATATTAACAAGTTGGCTGCCCCTCTTGCAGCCCAAATCACATTTTAGAACTGGATTTCTCTTTGGTTCTGACAGGATGTCATAAGTAAAGGCTACACTGCTGCATGGTATCATGCAAGAAAAGGTAACACAGAGGCGAAGCTGTTTGCAAGATAAAAAAAAAAAAAAGGAGTAGATGTTTCTCTGCTTAATGAAAATATCTGCAGTTACATTAGCCCACAAGCAAGCAAAGTCCAGTGAATAAAAGTGAAGGACAGAATTACCTACAGTGGCACATCTTTCCTCACAGCTGCTGTTTCACCACCAGCATGGCACAGCCTGTTGCATTGTGTTGTGAGAAAGCTCAGCTAGGGCAGGGTACCAGCATCCTGGAAAGCCAGGCCTTTCCCACCCACCCTCCAACCTCTGGGATAAGCAGAGGCTGGGTTTGCTCATGGATCTGCCATGTAAAATAGGAAATACAAGCAGGAGTGCTGCTCAGCAATATGAAACTGTGCTCTGCTCCAACACAAGACTCGGCACACGAACATTTCAGGTCCACAGGACTCCTTGTCACAATCAGCACTGCACACGGTCTGCCCTGGAATTTCTTTTTTTTGCACCTTCTAACTTGCATATGTAACATAACCTGTCTCAGAATAAATATACAGCAGGCAAAGTTCCAAATTTCAGCTATGCCTGTGCATCATCACTAGTCTGAACTCACACAGCATCCTAAACTCTGACTTCCCCAGAAGTGGGTGCCCACTTTGTATGCTGTGACAGCTGGTACTTTCACGGTGGGTTCTGTATCAGGATGTATGCTCTCATCTTGTCTCTCACTAAAGCCATTTTTATGGATTCTACTGGGCTTTGCATCAGACTCTTAATGACATATTCATTTTGAACTAAAAGTCCACATCTTTCCAGTTAGTTTTGAAGTACTGTAAATAAATATGTGTTTTGAGAGAAGTTTCACAGAACTGCCAGACATCAGTGTGAGAACTCTACTCAACTGGGTTTTGAAACTGCTTATAACCATAATTTTAAAGTACAAAATGCATTTGTACCTTAATAAGCAGTCAGAGCAGAAAGGAGACTTCTTAACAATAATGCTTTAAAAGGAAAAAGTACATTACTTTGAAGATGATTTCTCATGAAATATCAGAACTTTTTTCCCTGTCTCCTTAAAACAGAACAGGTATCTCTTCCTTTCCTCCCTTGCTCCATAAATCCAAGCAAGGCTGAAACACTCACCTGTGTGTATTCCCATCTCAAAAGGGTCCAGTGAGGTTTGAAGCCACTAATGTACACAAAGATTTAGTGTTGCAAGTAAGGTATCAAAATAGGCTGTTTACCTAACATGCATGGAATAAACCAGGACACTGCCAGAATTTTATATGATTAAAATATGGAAGAAGATGCCTAAATGCATTATGCTGATATTTGCTTAGAGGAAGTGTTGCTTTTGCTGTATTTGACCTGAGGGATGACTGCGCAAAATGAGTTTGCTTACAGGAATAAGATCACAAAAATAGCACTTTCTAAGGAAACAGGAAAGATTTGCTGATGTTCTTTGGAAGTGCAAATTAAGCTGCTACATGAGGATAACACATATAAGGTATATAAAATTGTCATGTGGATTTGTGCTCAATCACAACTCAAGAAGTCTTTTTCAACTATCAAGAGTCAATCCTTGTGATGAACTCCCACAACATTTGTTTATCCCTTTATTCGGTTTGTGTTCTAAAAAAGGAAACATTTGCAGAAATGCAAGTACTCTATGAATGGCATTTGAACTGTGAGATTACATTATTCAAATAAATTTCCTTCTAGAAATCATCAGCTAATTGTCAACTATATTATTGTTCTCGTTGTTGTTGATAATACAATGCTGAAGTAGAAAAATCAGGAAGATGCATTGTCCTAGTTGGCTTTGAAGTGCAAACTGCAAGAAACTGCTAACAGTTTTTAATCCTTTCTAAAGCCATATAATGACATATTCAAGGTCACTGTGTGCTTCAGTAGGGCCAAAATTTTTAGAAAATAAAAATTCTGTATGTCATTGATTTGCTTTCTGTTTTTTGCTCTTTTAGGGTATATTTGGAACTATTTTAAGATCTTTCCATGCAATCAAAAGGACAGAAACAGCCTTTCCTTGAAGAAAGAGCAAACAAAACAGACCTTTTATGTCAGTACTCACCACCACCATGCCCAGAGGTAGAGATTTAGGAGAAACCATTCAATATTACGTCGTTCATGATCTGACAAATTCTGCTGCACCTTAGGTCAATGTCTCCCCTGTACAACATATTCTAACAATAAAACACAGAGGCTAAACCAGCAACTTTCTACTGCACGTGTGCCCAGTGGTGCTCTCCTCTCCCCCAGCCTCAGCCCTGCTCCCACAGCCACCTGCCCGTGGCTGATTCCAGCGCCGCAGCAATCTCACTGACACCACGGGACTCAAATCAAAGCTGCACATGATCCTTTGTAAGGTCAGGGTCTTGCTGTCCCGGGAAGACACTTTAATTACATGCAATTACTGTTAGCAATGTACAACCACTCTAATCTATCTGCTACAGGTCAGTTGTCAACCGAGGTGTGACCTGACTCCCAAAATCACAGTGAACTGAAAACAGCCTTTTCTAGAGATGCAAAGACAGTGACTGTGATGGATACCAAACAGAACAGTCCCAGCAGGATACATGATGTTAACCTGCAGAATGAAAAGGGGCAGAATGAAAAGCTGATGCTAATTTAATACCAGTCACATCAGTGGTGCCAATAGATAAGTCCCTGAACCGGGTTTTAAGCCATTCTTTCTTTCTGGGGGCTGTCTGCTTACAGAGTTGGAAGCTTTTCAGCATTTCATACAGGCTCCAAGAACATATCACTTATTTAACATTATAGAAAAGGCCACCCAGTAGGAGTTTTACATCATCTTTGGCACAGAATCAATACTTGGGTGTTTGGAGAGGAAGAGAGCAAAAAGAACCCTACTGCACTTCTGGTAATTTTACAAAGCAGTTTGATTCTTTGGGGACACCTGTACGAGCCTGTGGCTTTTTGCTTTTTCCTTGGGAGAGCCTGGGAATTGCAGGGTAGTTTATAAACAAACCAAGATTATTGCAGCAAGTTGAGTGCTGTGCAGGCACTGGGGTGAGGAGGAGCCCAGCTGGGTGAGGTGAGGCTGCCAGAGAGGGGCTGCTGGTGCACTGTGGGTGCCTGTGACATGGAGCCTCGTGGGGGGCACCATGTGGTGCCCTGGGCTCTGCAGCATCTGCCAGCCTGGCCCAGGGAAATCTGGCCATGACATGGGAGCAAGGACGTGGCCATACACAGCAAACATGCAGAACACAGTCCAGCTGGAGGCACATGACCCAACCATGCTCCTCACACAAGGGAACTGGACTGCACGTCATGGACTGGTGTCCAGTGTGCCACAGCTACCAGCCATGGATCGGTGGGTTCTCTACCAACAGGACATGTTTGCACAGCTGCAAAACCTGCTGCCATGAGGGAAGGTATGACAGGGATGTAACTGTGCTAGGCTGGGCTGCCCCACTGCTTTTATTGTCTCATTTAAATCAAATTGCTGTGTGCAACTGGATTAGGCAGTTGTTCTTCAAATGTTACACCCTACACACCATTAAGATTCATGTGTTTTTCAGATGAAGTCATCTGAGCAATTGCTTTCCCAGTTGCTCCCATGATGTACAGGCTGCTGACAGTTCCATTTTCCATTACTTCCCTCCACTTTGCAAACTCACTGCCTGCTTGATCACTGAAGGATAACAAGTGCTTCCAAGGAATTTGAACGGTGGTGTGTAACAAAGGTGCTGGGCTGCAGGATCTGAGTCCTAATCAGTTGATGAGTAACTCTGGTTGCCTGACACAAGCAAATGAAAGGCAGCACAAAGCAAGTGCTCAGGTTTATCTCAGCTGGTCTTCCACACTGTGTTTTATTGAGGATTGCTGTTCTCTTGCTCATTGTGTTGCCATACTCAGTGTAATGAAAATAATTAAGACAACTCTAATGAGATTATTAACAAAGCAGGAGATGAAGCATCTTACCATTCTTCCTGAGAATTAAAACCAAGTAAACAAGTAACCTTTTCCCTGTAGGAAGCTCCTGGGAATTACTAGGAAAAATCTCAACAAGCCAGGCACTAAGCAAGCAGATCTCTTGGTTCACTTCACATTAGCTTGCTCACCTGCAGCATTTCCAAAGCGCTGCCCAGCTTCCAGGAATGCAGTTTGCCAAGGAAAATGCCCCATCCCATCCCACCTCGAAGAGCCAGTGCCAGAGCCGTGCTGGGAAATTGGCTGCTGGCAGGCAGAGCCAGGCTGCAGCTGCCACCAGGGACCCTGTGGCACACACACCGGGAGAAGGGCAACCGAGGCCAAACGAGCTATACAACCATCAATTAATAATTAATGGTATATACAAATATTATTCTGCCTTCTCAAGAAAAAGGCCACACAGTCTCACTAAATTCAGGTTCCTTCAGAGGGCAGCCGAGTTGCAGAGCCTGGACACGGGAACAGTGTCTCAATTCCCTCCAGGGGCCAGTTATGTGAAGTAAAATGAAAAGGATTCAGAGCCAGGTGAAACTCGGGCAGGCAAAGCAATGATCAGACACAGAGGCTGCTTTAGTCTCTTTTCTAAACTGGAGCATGCCAAAAGCCAAGAGATTTGCAGCAATTCCTCCCTATGTGGAGTAGGGAGCAGCTGAGGTCAGTGCTGAGGTCTCTTATGTCCAAGTATTTCCTTGAAACAGTGAGAATTAAAGACTAGCTGTTTTTTAAAATAAAGAATGAGATCACCCTGTATTCATTTGACAGCAGGAACTGGTGTCTTCGAAAGCACGAAACACATTCTCTTAACATCAATCCACCTGAACCCTCCATTTCAGAGACAGCAGGAGCAGGTGGAAAGCCTAAAGTTCAGCACAACTGCATGAATTTTATGCCAGGTTTTAATTTGGCAGAGTAATCCTAAAATTACATTATCATACCTGTTAAGGCAAGCAGCCACCATATAAATTATACAGTTATATGCACTCTTAAGCTGAAAGCATTTTTCTTTTTAGACAAGTGCAAAAAAGGCTGCCAAACTGAAGAAACAGTGTCACTTAATAGTTTCAGACCCTGTTAACCTATGAAAATGCAAACGATGATTAGAAAAAAGACCTGATAATGTTGATAGACAGTTTAATCCCCAGATTCTCACTATGACTTTTCCTTTTTTTTTCTTGATTAGCTTCAATTCTGAAACTACATGAAAAAGAATAAGGGGGGGGGGGGGAAGGCATAACAAGGAGAGTAAATCATAGAGTTAATCATATGCAGGGAAAAGGTTATCCAGCCAATGCAAATCCAAGAGAACAGCAATGGTGCAAAGACAGAACCATTTTACTGTGATTTGTCATGTAACAAAGAGCTTGCTTTGATTTTGACACTTGAACCACAGCACATAAATTGATTCTTTGATGGTGACACTTTGTGTTAGAAAGTCATTCTTCAGCCAGGGCACTCATGGTGTTCAGCTCACCTGCTCATGGGGGAGTATTTACCATTATACCAACTGCTGCAAAACCATCACTCTGCTTCTGCAACAACACTTGCTCCAGCACTCCCATCATCCTGGTCCAGCCCAATCCAAGGCAGCCCAGTTCCAGGTTGCATGGATGCTACACCAGCATCCCCAGGAGGTCTGGTGCAGCATCACGAGCAGCTATTTCTCTGCTTTTTCATGCTTTTCTCAGAACAGAAGGTACGGAAGACCAGGGGAGTTTTACCATCAACCCAAAGGGCCTAAGCCTGATCCACAAATTTGTCCAGGTGCTTACATTCACATCGATTTCACATGGGACTTGGTGACCAAATAAACACTGCTGTGGGTACAGGTGTCACAGTTCTATTGCAATGTGTTGCACACAAACAAATCCCTTTGACTACAGCAGGCATCACCTTCCTAAAGCAATGTAAGATAAGAAAGCTTCCTACATTGTCTGTGCCTGTCAAACAGGCTGGATCTGACAGCAGAGGTCTAGTGCTCTGCATGTTCCTAACAACATCCCACTGAATTACCTGCCTGCCACATTTTTAAGCAAGGTAAAATGTCCAAGCTACCCCAAATGCAATAGTTCAGAAATGTGGAAAATGCCAGAATACCAGTCCAGGCTATTGCCAGCCCTGGAGAGGATCAGGGCATATGTGCCCCACTGTCCCTCTCTACCCTGCCTGCCTGTGTGGAGACCAGGGCCAGTGTGCAGGCAGGCAGAGGCAGCAGTGCCATGCCCACGGCACCCCAGGAGCATCCTCCACAGCAGGACAGGAGCAGTGGGTGGGTACAAAAGGTCTTTACTCTCCCACGTCCTGCTTCTGTCAGGTGTGATTTTCCTCGCACACGTGGAAATACTGTGGGTGATTGAGTCATCCACTTGGGAGAATATTTGGGTAATGAAATCATTTAGGTGCCTACTAGGGTGTCTGGCAAGGGACTGTGCTTTTGTGGCAGGGTAGTATTTATCCTCTGCAGCTTTTACAGGGATACACAGTTTGCTTGGATTCCACAATTATCACCTAGGATAGGGACATTTTCTTAGCTCTCCTCAGGGAACCTTTGTCTCTGCATCATTAAGCCCCCAGCCTACTGGAAGCCTATTTATTTCTGTGTCTAGGCATTTCTTATGATTGTTTTTCAGTTACAGCTTTATGTTGGATCCCTTTTCTTTTGTTCCCTTCTGAAAAGGAACAGTTGTCTGCACAGGGGAAGTTCTGTGTCTGCCAACACTGCTGCTTTCCTTTGATGACAAGACAGGTTTGATTTGGGTTTGTGTCTGGCTTGCCTACCTGCTTGTTCACAGCAGATTCAAAAACATGCTGAAAGTTTGCAACCTGCTGCCTTTCCTTGGTTGGGAAGAGGAGAAAGATGAAAGGGTATGCTGCATCTGATTTTTCCTGAAAACTTTTAGACTATATCTCCACAAAGGACTCTTATAATTGTTCCTTCACAGACAGACAAGGCCAGAAGTGCTGGTGTGAAGGAAGCCTCCTCTGGGGAGCTGTGGGCAATTTCACAGTAATCCCTACCATAAGCAAAACGAGCCATCATGTGCAGCCCCAGGGAAGTCCTTACATCATTGAAGGCAGATGTGGTGTTGGGGGGTGAGCTACATGACTGGGATGGGTCAAGAGTCCAGTCCCTTTCCTCTTCCATGAAGTCCTCCAGTCTCCAGCTGACTTGCACATCCCACAGCTTCTCTGAGCTGGGAAGCACAAGGTTGTGGTGGGAAGGATGTGGGAAGGGAGCCAGGGTACCTCTAAATGACTGAGCAGTCTAGGGTCATGTCACAGCCACTGACTGGGAGAGCAGCTTTGGGGTAATGCCTGCCTGCACCCAGCAACGTATCTGTCCCTGACAGGCAGTGAAAAATGCTTACATTCCCCCAAAACTGTCAGGGACACATCAAGGACAGACTGACTCTCCTCAGCTAGGAGAGGACACAAACACTGCAATCCACACTTACTGTGGTAAAGATGATGCTGGATGCTTGAATGGCATTCTTGTAAACTGTAAACTTGTAAACTGTACTGTGCATTTGAAAGTCAACCTAATGACGGATTTAGAGGCTTAAAGAAGCTATTTTACTTTACTTGTTTGAATCTTTAATTACACACTTCTCTTCATCCCCAGTCATCAGCTGTGACACTGGAGAGCTTTATAAATCACTGGGTTATGGTGGGTTTGGTGTCTTCAAACAATTACAGGTTTAGCACATTTCAGGAAGACAAAGTAGTTGAAATGCTGATGAGCTTTGACAAATCAAACATGGGATTCTACAGGAAGTTTTTTTATTGGGTTTCAGGCCAACAGAAGCAACTCCTAAATATCCTGGCAGTGCTTGGCTGGGCGATGCTGCCTTGCTTGGGGTGTGCCTCTGGGCTTCATTTTTTGATGACTGACACTTCTATTTAGAGAGTGAATACAAGGGAGTTGCTAGAAAGGGAACATTTCTGAACATGTTTCAATGTACACAGATTTGAGTCACAAAGTCTGTTAACGTACAGTTCCTGGTACTGGCCCCTTCCATTTTATCTTGAGATAAGAGTCTTTGCTCCACCCATGGCAAAGTGACTGCTGTGCTGCAGCACTCTGGGCTGCTCTCTCCTCTTAGTCGAGGGTCGGCAGTGTAAGCAAGAGCTTCTTTGTTGTCCCACTCTAACATAAATCATCAGACCAAAACAGAGTTTGCTTTCTGTGCTCAGTTCTCCTAAGGTGATGTCTGAACAGGCAGTGCTGCTCTCCAGTAGCAATGAGTTAGAAGCAAAGTCAGCAGCTGACAGGTGCCATCTATTACCTTCACAGGAGAATAACCCTTAGGGCTTGGAAGATTAGTGTTAGGGTACATGCCTCTGGTTTGACAGTGTGAAATGAGCCCCAGGCAGGTAATAGTCAAAAGTAAATGCTCCTGGTATTCGGTATCCTCTGTAAAACAGGATGGATCATTGGAATCATTGGCTATGAGCTATACCTGCTCCATAAATGGTAATCTCAGCCCTGCATCCCAAGCTTAAATGGTGCATATTAATGAAGAAGTTGTGTTCTTGGCTCCTGTTCTCTGGTCAAACTGAGCACTTCACCCTCCAGGAATGTAGTTCTGTCACCTTTCAAAGATGTAATTGGCAAAAAGTCAGTGTAACAGGGAAAAAATATATATTAGCTTAGGGGGCCTTAAGAGCCAGAGAAAGGACTTCGGTGTTGATAAATGAGTGGGAATTAGAGGGCACACTGATATTGTGGTAAAGATATAGGATCACGCAGGTGCTCACTTCTGCAGGGTGCATTTTTTTACATCTTCTTGAAAACTGCTGTCTTTTGCAAAGGATCAATACTCTGTGAGCTACTAGTCAGACTCCTGAGTATTACAGAATAAAATTCATCTAAGTCTATAAGCCTGATCCAAATAGTAACTGATGCAATCAGTAACTTACAACTTCTATGCTGAAGAATCTACCACCACATCACATCAGAGACGAGGGAGTGCCTGGACAACCTCTCACCTCCAACCACACATGGCCCGATGCTGAGCTCCACCTGCCAAAAGGTGGGGAGGGCCAAAAGGGCTACCCATGCTGCAGTGTGGCTCCTGGCATGGAAAAGGTGGCCACCCTTGCCTGCCACTAGAAAGATGGGGTCATCAGGCATGAACTAGACCCACGTTTTCAAAAAGCATGGAAAAAAGGTCACTGACCTTTTTACTGTCTTCGTCCTAGGTGCAGGCACACATCTAAATGGCAATGCTGCCCTCTGTTATGTCTTCAGCTGCTTGCTCAGGTGTGACTGTGTAAGCAGAGCCACCTAGTCCTGTCACAGCCTGGGGCTCTGAATCAGCTTCAGACAAATGACAAAGAATGCAAAAAGCAAATCTGGCTCCTACAGGAAGCTGAGTGCCTTCAGTTCCTAAAGAGCTTCAGAAAGGGCATTTTACAACCAGTAAGGACAAAGAAATCTAAGTTATTCTAACCTTCATCCACTGCTTTTTCATTATATAAATCCTGTATTAACATGTAAATAAAACCCAATATTTTCACCTTGTCACTTTTTAAACTAGTGACATCCAACTTCGTGGCTTAAAACTCAATGAAACAATTTTATTATCAGATTACAAGCTAACTTTTATTTGATCTTTATTTTGGTATGTTATCTTATTGATGAGTTCAATATGGAAATTTCAAGGTAATCATGAGTCCAATGCAATCATTCCATATAAAACTGTATAAGACATATGTTTTTAAATGAAAATGTACTGACAATGTATTATCTCCACATGCCCATTTCTAAAAAGAAGTGATAGAATTAACAGGAAATAAAGATTATTCCTTATTCATATTAGTTCTGACTCCAACACTGGTAATCATATTGACTGTTAAATAGCTCCACAAATACTTTTCTTGTACTGAGTGCAAGTACTTGTGTAGGCAAATACTGCTGGGCCCTGGCAAAAGTGGGAGAATCTGGGTTCTCTGATTCAAAGGTTTATTATTAACAAAGCCCTTAGTAGCTCAAACCCCACGAAATGGTTTCAAGTGAACAGTCACACCACTAGTCGGAGAAAGGCACACATGTGATAAAGAAGGAGAATGAAACAGCTCACTGACGTGTTGATACACAGCTGATAAGGAAAACAAAAACCGACTTAAAAAAACCCTAACAGTTGAGTTCAGTCGAAGTCAGAAGCAGCATCTGGTCTCTTTTCCCTCCCAGCATCAAGAAGATGTGTGCAATGATGCTGAAGACATTTCCAATTCTAGCCATCTTTGCAGGTAAGAATAACAAACTGATAGCACTGGAATAAAGGAACTTCTTGGAGTAAGAGAGCAGGTGAACCTGACTGGCGAGCTAGGAGAACATTCAAGATGATTTATTTCAGGATGGAATGAAAATCATGTCTCTACTGCTAGGCCATTTTGTGGCAATCCACAAGTTGACCACTGCTGGCAAGAGTTTTTTTCCCAAGAAGAGAATTTTAGCTTTGGTAGAGTAATGCTTTGCTCTAATGCCAGGAAGAGGCAAAGAGCTCTCGCATGGAGCGTTCAGGTCTTTCAAGTGTTTCAAGGTTAGATTTTCCCATATTCAGCTTCTGTCTCCCCTTGAAATGATACCTCGGTTCCATTGCCTCAAAAAAATTTGGGGAGGATGCTTAACTTTTAGCATGCAAATAACCTTTGGATTTTAAGTGGACTTTAAGTGAGGGCATAATACTTTGTGGAATCTGAGAATTTTACGCCATATTAAAGAGTGTATGTTATTCATGTTTCAAGGACATTTCATTGAGCTAAGCTTTACTTTTACGATTTACAGAAGCAGGCATTTTAAGGCTAACGCTCCATGGAGACACTACACAAAACCCACATTTTCTTTTCAAGAGGGAATTACCTGGTTTGGATGCTATAGAAATATTTTAAATAGCTGCTCCTGGAGCTTCAGTGTTCTAACTCTCACACAGACATGAACCAAACAGATTTTTACCTTAGAAATGAAAAGCAATTCAGAGTTGGTACCAATACTTTTCAAAACAATGTTCTGTAATTTCAAAGTTCTGGATTTAAGACTAGCAGTGTGTCCATCCTGATGGGCACCACTGACTGGGGGTTTCTGTTGCGGCTAGGAAAAGATCAGCAAACTTGGATTTACTTCATGAGCACTTAAAACTGCAAAGGACTTCAGTGGGTGATTCCCAAGGACTTTCTCTGTTGGAAGGAAACAGTCTTAGCATACGATTGTTGAGTAAAAGACATGCATCAACTGTTTTTAACAAGTTATGGTCCTGTTCACACTAGCTTTTTTCACTGAGTTGCTTCTTACTCTACTACATGTTTTTCATTTAAAGCAAAAGGCCTTTATGTATGAGATAGGATTAGGGGTTAGAAAGACTAAACAGTGAACTAAATGCAAAGTGAAACTCCCATTAACATCCACAGGCTCCATGAGTCCAGTTTGCTCCATTGTCAGTCAAAAGCTTGATCTTGCAATGAGTGTTGGCTTTAAAGAGCCTTGCTGGACAGTGTTGGTTTCATAGGTTTGGACTTCACATTTTCACTAGAGAGAAGCCTATTTCAGCCAAATGTATACAGTTTCATGGAAACTAGAATGCTTCATGGAGCTAATTCATTTTCTGCTAAAATGAATTTATTCTGGAAAATCTTACAACAGTCAGGCTCTGTGGCACTCCTGACTCCAAAACCAGAGAGTGACAAAGGAAATTCATGGACCAGATGACTGGAAAATGGAAGTTTTCAGTAGAATGACATTGTGTTGAAACACCATAGCTTTAATCCTGCAAAGAGCAGAAAATAAATACATGTAAACTGTGACAAGAAACTATCATCTTCTGGTCAACACTAATTCTTAAAGCTGAGAACAGTGAACTGAGATACCTAAAATAATATGACACAGCTTTTATCTTAGCTCTCAGTAAGGATTAAGCTACTGTGAACTCACAGGATGAGCAGGACTGGCAGCAGCACTGGGATCCCCTCTCTCCCCAAGGCAGCTTTGACACATTTAGGTCAGTCTCCAGCCATTTCTGTGAGACTGTCTTCACATATAATACAAATCTTGTTGTAGTTTAAACATGCTAATTCTAATCCTAGCCACCACCAACACAGGAAGTCGATTATTCCTTTCTTCCTTGCAGTGAGCTTTAACTATGGAATCCATCAAACCAGGAAAACAGACCCCAAAGAATTCAGACTCTAGGTTCAGATAGGTTTGCACATTGTACCAACTGATGAATATGCAATATTTTCATGGCTGAAAGTGTCAAAATAAATTATTTCTTTTTAAAACAATGTTTTCTCTCATAGTGCTGATCATTTGAGCAAAATTCTCTTTTGGTTTTACTGGAGGGTCTGCTTGAACTCTCAAAGCATCACCCAAACATAAGATGCACAGATATTTCATTGAAAAGAATATTTTGTATGTTTTGTTTCTTCATTAATATGTGCAATAAGCCCACATAAAAATTATTATAACATGAAGTTCTTGCCTTGCCTGTTTTTTGCATACAAAGTGCCAAAATACTTATGTTTTCCATCATATTCAAAAGAAATATATCCTCCTTCTGAATCTTTAGACAGTAGCTTTAAAATTGGACTCAGTGACCTAGCAAACCCCTGAAATTCAGACTTATATTTCTGACAGTTCTAGCTCTGTTGTGTGTCACCGTTGCTAGTAACAACAGACAGATAAATACTCTAAGGTGGTGCTTGATTCCTTTCATTACTATGATTGTGTAGTCAAGACTGGTGAGAACATTATGGGAAAGGGCTCACAAGTTATGTTTGTGCCTCTTGTCTTTGAGCACAACAGAAAGGGTCGATTGAGCTATCACAGAACTTTGCACAACCCACATAATAAGAGCAGCTCCAAAAAGCTTAGTTTGATGTTTCCAGTGTAAAGGCATTGGAAAAAAACAGCTTCTGCATGTAATCCCTAAACAAAAGCAAAGTAATTAGCAAAAGCAAAGCAGAGAAAGGCTGCTGGGCTCTAGCCTGGGACAGTGCCACTAAGCTCCAGTCAGAACACAAGAATGTACAAGAGACAACGCTGTAGGTGATAGTGCTCCACAATGAAGGAGGTCAGACATCTAAAGGAAGAACTGCAAAAAAACCCCAAAAAGGCAAGAAGGGTGTAAAAAGGGCAAGACACAGCTATGAATATGAGTGCAGGAGCAGGAGAGCACTGCAAGTGCAGAAGAAAAGTTCGGTTTAGCCACAGGCTGTTAGTGAGAAGATGAGTCTCTGCTAGTGAAAACAAATATGGGTTGAGGAACTCTGCTTTTTCAGAATATCATTTGTTGCAAGGGATCAGGTATTCTAGGGGATTTATTTGCTTGTTAGCTTTCACCCACCCCTGGCTTGTTATCACTGAAATTACCACACAAAACCCAAAGGAAAACGTACTGAAAAAGAGAAAACTAGACAGGTCCTACAGATTTCTTTGATAATGCAGGGAACAAGGCACTCCTGCATGGCTCCCAGGGCAGCCCTGGCTGATCTCTCCTCACCATGCTTACTGCCCACAGGCCACGTCAGCGGAGTTGTGGTGACTGTCCCTGAGAAGACAATGAACGTCACTACAGGTGGAAACGCAACCCTGCTCTGTACCTACACGAGTTCTGCACCTCTGGGAAATTTCTTTATTCAGTGGAGCTTTTACAGTGCCAGAGAGAGCCAGCTGCATACTGTAAGATATTTATTTATTATTACTACAAAATTATATTGAAGATATCCTTAAGTCCTCAAAGATTCTTGTTACATTTGATAGGGTTATCCTTACTACAGACCAAGGAGGCAGGTAATGTTGGTGTTCCCACCCTAAAGGCTTAGGACTGAGGTGCAATGAAATTTAGGGGCAGATGCACAAATTATCTAGGCTCTTAGTTCCCTCTGGCATGCTTGAACTCCTTTAGAAACTGATGAGAATGTAAAAAAGTGATTCAGATGCTCAAACGACTTGCTCCAGGTCACACAGGAAGCGTGAAGCAAAGACCAGGTGTCCAAAAATCACACAAGTGCTGCAACCCCTGGACCAGCTCCCTTTTCTCTTGTCTGGCAGATATTTCCTGCCATTGTGAAGGCTGCTTTCCTGGTGAGACGCCCTTGCCTATGACAATGTGTCCTCCATGCAGGGGTCAAACAGAGCTCCTTGACTCAGCCACTGCCGTTGCCATTCGGCAGCTCAGTGAGAGGAGCAGGGCACAACAACTGGTTACTGGCACAAAGGGAGCAGGGAGTGTTTGGCAGGGCTCTGCAGAAAGTCGTCATAGCAGGAAATTTGCCACAGCAAACTTGCATTGGTATTTCATGGCATTCCATGGCTGTCATTGTGGAAGCAGAACAATTACAGAGCAAAGGCAAATGCTCCCTGGCCTTCCCAAGAGGCTGAGAGGCCACAGAGCCAAACAGTATCTTACCCCGAGGGTATAATGAGACTGTGTGGTAGGTTGGAGTATCAGCATGGAGGCAGCACGGGGATTGCAAAGGACACCAATACTAGGCAGCTACATGCTGTAACCCTGCCTGAGCCTCTCCTGTGGCTGTAAAGACCTTGCAGAGCAGTCTGGTCTGATGGGATGTGTAACTGCCTATATGTACTCGCACTGTTGCCCAAACTTCGAGAGCTACCTGTTAATCTTATATTTTGGTGGGGAAATGAACCCATGAATTTCACTCCCAGCATAACACACAGGGTATGAGTTCCCATCAGCTCAGTCCTGACAGGTGCTGAGCAGTCAGCAACACTTTTCTTTATAAGAAAAAATGCTGATTAGAAGTGTTGCTCCATCCTTGAAGATGACTGGGAATTTTCTTTCACACCCTGGTGTCAGGCATGTGCCTGTGAGACCATCAGTCCCCATTATTTTTATCCTGTTGCTAACATCTTTTTTTATAAAAGTTCAGTCCTCCTGCCTGGTGTTACAGCTGAGAGCTGATGTAAAGAGAGTTGACTTAGAGGACTGTCATGGTTCACTCTGAGGATATTCTTGTCACATTCACCAATTTCCTAATAATATTATGGTAGGAGGTTTGCCATTGCTGATTGAGCTACACCTTCTATTTGGTTTATCAGTTATAGAAGAATTAGACTGTCTGTAATTTGCAGGATGTGCAGGATGTAATATATTTGGCATTGAAGAGTTATAGCCAATAGGTGAGAAATGTCAATATAACCTACGACAGAACTGCTCACCCTTCTGCAGTACACCATAGCCACAGATAAAGTCTGTATCAGTGCCAAGTACAAACTCTGTGCCCATCCCAAATTCTGACTGCAGCTGAATGCCAGACTGATGTATGCACACCTTGCCAGATTGTTTGAGTAGTTGTTACTCATTGTTTGCTCTCCTCAAATTAAAACTATTTTATTGCATTAAGAATTATTCACGTAAAGGTGGTAGCTACAGATTTCCTAAGTGGTATATATTTTAATTTTGATCCAGTATGTTACATCTTAAATTCTAATCACTTCTTCAGGTACAGCACTGAGATAGGATCAAGCCCATCTCCTCCAGGTTTGGTTAGAGTCTCTTTGTTCTACTTGCATCAAATTTCCCATATTGCGAGAGAATAAATGTCATACATTTTGTGGTCATGACCAAGAGAAATAAACAGACTGTAGTTGCAAGTATTTTAGAGGGAGTATCACACAGTTTCAAGATATCCAGGAGGGGAAAACCATTTATAAACTGTGACCAGTAATGAGACAATAACTGCTAAGGATTATAATCATACAATACTGTGGGCAGTTCAGAATATGTTAAACAAGGACTAACTGATGTGATACTACTAAATGTCAGGGAAACCTTATAGGTCAATCCCTCCAGCACTCACTCCTGGTTCTGCAACTCTCACTGCAGGCAAAGGGGAAGTTGTGCCTATAGGGACTGTAAGAAACACTAGTGGGAAAAACTGCAGCTGTTTTCCCCCTGTCTGAAACTAATTTCATGGTAAATTCACTTTCACAGTGCGACATACATGCATTTGTAATGGATGATTTGCATTTTCATTAAATCAAATCAGTTCAGTCTGGAAAGGCCACAGGTTAGTGGCTAATCCTATTCTCCTTGAACACCAAGGTACAATCCCCTTTCTCTGCAGTGCCAGTTCTTGGCTGGTGTGCTCAGTGAGGCTTGGAGGGTTCCCCTCACTCTGAGCCTGCTGCTGTGCCTGGAGGGTGCACGTGAAAGAACAGTTGCATGACTGGGCACTACTCTTTTTAAAATGCTTTCAGCAACCCATTCAGTCTTGTATTACTTGACCCTGTATCCTTTTACCACAACACAGCAATTCCTTACCATTTTGAACCTATTCCCAAGAAAATTAACTATGCTAATGCAAAACCTGAGAAAGGACTGTGACTGCATGTGGAAAATACAGTTGAAGAAATTACACAACACAGCTGAACATGAAATTGGATTTTCACCCTCATTCCGAATGAGGTTGCTATTTCTATTTCAGGCTGGTGATTTTCTGAGTTTCAGAAAGAACTGAAAGCCTGAGAACCTGCATATTTTTCTCCTACAAGTTTAAACAAAAAATAATCTCTCTTTCTACAAACCTGGGCTTTGCCCTGGTGGCTTGGCATGTAGCTGAAGCAGGTCTCACATTTTGTTCCAAGTAGGAAATATATGCATGGCAATGAAGGAGGTTGCCAGCTCTGGCTTTCATTGTTTAGATAAAACAATATTAAAATACAAGTCAAAAATATATTTACTATGCTGGTAAGATGACAAAACCAACTATATTGAAAAGATTGGCACCATACCTTAGTGAATACCAGAACAATCACTTGCATTTTAAGTGAGATAAAATGATTTAATTTTATGAGATATTTAGATTCTCCTAACATGTCTGTAATATAAAAGCAAGCACTTCCTTATAAATAGCATATATTTTCCCTGAAAAGTTTGTTGAAAATTCTGTCCTTATTCAAAGTTTACATTTTTTTCAGCAACTAAATTGATAACATTTTCAAATTCAATTTTTTAAAGTTGAAAATTTCTGCCAAATATTTTGAAGACAGGAGACTTTCAATTTTTTCTAAAAAATTGCTTAAAGTATGTCTTCTTCTCTCTTCTTCTCTCACCTGCTACATTTTTAAATGTTCCTGACATCTTACTAAATGGCAGATGTCTTGATGACCATGCTACTCATATGGGCAGTATATTCACAATAATAAGAATAAGCAGAGGAGATGTTCTCCATAACAAATATGCATGGGAAAAAAATCTTGATTTTAATAAATAATGTTTATTTAAATAATTGAGAATATGCCCCTTTGTCTCTACAGTGGCAGAAAATAACAGAGAAAACTGTAGAACATTACAATTAAGGCCAATTTATGTCCTTAAGATGCTTTTGGCTTGAATCATTAATGAACAAGGGTTTAAATTACTAGATTTTTAAGACATAACATAATAAGCAGAGGCCACAGGTACCCTTGAAATTTACACTGCCACTTACATTACAGATTTTGCAGGGTTTTGAGACACATAGACTCAGGTACAGTCCTGTCTGGAGTGAAATCACTAAGACCAGGGTCAGGACTAGTGCCAGTGTTAACTTAATGCCCCTGAGTATTCAGCAACAGATTTTCCCCTGCCTCAAGGTGAGGCCATGCTGTTCACTGCTTTGCAGACCCGATGAAGATCTGTCTCCCAGCACAGACTTTGTGAGGTTGGCTGGTGCCTTTTGCTGCATGTTCTGGTGTTCTCATGCCCTGTTCCACGCTGCCCACCTTACCCACTGCTGGTGCAGGTGCTCAACAGCTCAGGTCATGGCAGTTAGGCCAGCGAGGATGAAATACCACAAACAGGCTGCTCACAGGAGCATGATGAAAAGGCAGGCAGCAAACAGCAGTGGCAGGTGTTCTCAGTGCTGCTTTGAAGGCAGCACAGCTATATATAGTGCATGAATATAGACCTTTATACTAATTGAGCCTAACCCTGCTCTTTTCCTGAGAAGTTTCTCGAGAAGTAATTACCCTCACTTGAACTTAATACTGTAAATATAAACTCATGGCAAATAGGATTCCATACATATTTTTAACTTTTTCTTCTTGCCATTTAGCCCTTAGCCACTTGTCCTTTAATGATAAATTTAATTTTTAAGTAATAACTCCCAGCCAAGGATCTTGAGAACTTTCTAATACTGAGCTCTATTTTACATCTAGTCAAACTGAGGCAAACACTATTTATTCAGCTCACCCAGGGAACATCACAGCCTGGCCTGGTTCCTAAGGTAAAGTCTCAGCTCCTGCTAAGACCTACATCTGTGCTTCATTTCACGCTCTGAGTCACTCGGCTGGCCTAGTGTAAAGCACCTAAGTAAATGTTTGACAGGCTGAAGCCTCTGTTGACTCTGCACAGGGAAGGCTCCAGCCCTGCAAAGCTAAATACAACTCCTGATCCTAGCCAGGGCCACACCTTGAGCCTCCAACCCAGACCACCCACAGCTAAAGTCAGGAATTGCCAGGGACATTGCCTGGCTACCCAGTATGTGCCCAGGGCAGGATTCTTCATTGAAATTTTAAATTCACTAGCTGAGTAAAGGTCACGAGTGCCTATTACTGGTAAGAGAAACAGAATTATTGATAGACTTCTTATGAAAATGTTCTCTAGAAAAAAGCAAGCTTGAAATATTTGCAAACATTGACACTGCTTTGGTAAAATTACTGATAGGCAATGGAGAGGGTTAGCAATGGAGTGTTAGCAGCACGTAACAAGAAGAATATCTTTCACTTATTTTATATATTGGCTTTCACCTTGACAGTGCCCTGTCCTTTTCTCATATGTGTACTATCAAGAAAGTAGTACTTCATGGACAGGGGCAAAGACAGGGAAGGAAAGCCTAAGGAAGGAAAGAGAGGCAAGAAAAGTGATCTGAGCACAGCTGTTTTGGCTCCTTCCACCCTGAAACCCCAAATTCAGATTCTTAGTAGTTCCAACGCCAGCACAACTCTGCTGCCCAGAGTAGTAAGGCATGGCTGTAGGCACTGGATACCATGTGAGAGCCAGGGGCCAGCCAGTCCTGTAGGTGTGGGGTTCCATTAAAAGCTTTTGAAAGAACAGATTCCTCACCACGTAGTATCAGCAGTTCCTGGGACCCTAACACATGCTTTCAGCCACAGACAACTGAGATTGTGTGTTGCAGAAGCTGTCAGTGCAAGGGACACCTGACTGGGAGCAGAGCAGTCCATTCCAGTCCCCGAGCAAAGACAGCCTATGAGGAGCACCTCTTGAAGCAGTACAGGAAGATTTTCTGGGAAGGGGCTCTCTGATACATAAGCATTTTCTTTTTCCTAGAGGTGATTTTTTAAATCTGAGCTTTATCTAGCACTTAGATGACTGAGCAGCCACTTACAAGGAATAGCTTCATGGAAAGCAGAGGCAACACCTCCAATGCAGAGGAACGGGAATGCTGTTGTCATTTCAGTGCAGTCAGAGTGACTCCCTGGATGTCAATGGGATTAACGTCGAACGCCTGTGCTTAGTACAAAGGAAAGTGAAGACAAGTAGAAAATGATCGGGTTGTAACTGGGTTGTTTTAGATCGAGCCAACATTAGACTTCAATCTTAGTTTGCCTAATTTTAGGTAAAACTCAGAAATAAGAGTCTATTGCATCTCACCGTTGACAAGGCTTGAGATACCTTCTGCAAAATCCTGCCCTTGTGATCAGCACTGATGGCAGGAGGGGAGCTGTGTAGAGAAGAAGCTCTTTGATTTTGGGGGAACATTTAAAGTCTCATTTAACTCTCAGATCAGCACATTTTTACTCAAATACAGAGTTCCCCGTGTCACGGTATTCTGGGTATGGATGAAAAGTCAGTCAGTCATTGTCAAAAGATGGTGTATGTGACAGATGAACGGGGAAGATGTAGCTGGAGATACAAGGTAAGAAAAAAATCCCCATAATCTTAAGGGAAAAAAACAGAACTAAATAGCTTCAACTGGATTTATGCTACTGTGAAACTTGTATTCCTGTCCTGGATTAAAATCTTACAACCAGCATATGACTGAAATAAGTTGAATCAGATGCATCATTCAGAATTTTTAACCCACCCTATTTTTTGTTGCATTTTTCTCTATCAAAATTATTTTTGGATGTAGCTGTTGGTGGGTTTTTTTTCCCCCACAGCTAGTCTTGGTGGCTGAACTAGCACCTTCAGGAATATTCTACACCAAGGGTATCTGAAGGACATGTCCACATACCAAGAGCCTCTGGGCTGAATGTAAGTCTGGATAGCCCAAATTTGGGGCTACATATTTTTGTAGTAAAACAAATCATCCTGGATCTCTCTTGTAGAATTCAAAAACATTTTGAGATGCAATGGATACAGAGGTACTGAGCTGCCTGCTGAATCGGCTTCCTCTCAGCTGTCAGCTCAGCGTTCCAGCTGTGATCCATTCCAAACTCCCTTTGACTGCAGTGGGATTCCTGTCTCACCATGAAGTACAGGGCACAGCCCAATGTAAACTGAGGTCTAATAATAACTGCTGAAGAGCAGTTACACCAAATGCACCGAGAAAATGTTTGTGCTTGATGCAGTGTAGGAATTATTCACTAATGGTTCAGTCACAAGAATGATACTGTGAGAACATGAAAGAGCTGCTCCTCAAAAATGCTTTGCACCAGGTAAAGCTGCTGAATGATTAATCCTCTAAAGGCTTGTGATTCCTTTCCCTTTCTTCTACCAATGCACTATTGGTACAAGATGCTTCTGGTCTTTATTGACACCCTCAATTACTCATGCAAAAATCCAAGTAGTGCAGGATATAATATCCCTACTACAGTCTGGCAGATCAGAGTTTTGACAAAAATGTATGAAAAGCAGCTGGGGATGAAATCAGATATTTGGGCCCAGACTTAGTCACATGACACATGTCAAAGAAATCAACACACGCCTGAGCATTTGCTTTCTTATCTAGTCAAGTTCAGAGTCTGAGCCTTAGGCTTTCATTAACACTCTGAGAGTGCAGCATTTGTTCTCTAATTAGATGGTAAGATGCTTAACAGAGAGATGAACACTTTTTTCCCCTGTTGTTATTTTATAAATTCTGTCTGTACTCAGAATTCAAAAAGAGATCATGATCTCAAACCAGTGAAGTTGTTAATATCCTCCTTTGCATTTATCAGTGAGAAGGAAACTTTAACAGTTCTTTTTCTAGTAGCTTGAGAAAATGTCAAACGGAAAATGATAAAACAACCCAATGACAGGGCCCTCTGAATGCCTGAGCTTTCCAGCTCTCCAGGCAGACTGTGAGTCACACACTGAATCCATCAGCCTAGAGAAACGTCATCGAACAGGATGCTACAGCTTCGCATGTGCTGGTGGGGGAAAGGGAGAAGTGGCTGGGGGAGGGAAGACAGGTATTGGAAAGGAAGTCATGTCCTGAAACTGTCCCCCAGTCAAGAAAGTCAAGAGTTCTGTGGAGATTAAGCGGGACACTTCATAACGTATCTTCAAGTACATCTCATCTTACAACTCTGATATCCAGATGTACTAGGCATGTACAGCAATGTGATGCGGTGACTTCAGGAGATGGGGGATGGGAGGAGTATTGGCCAGGAAATTATGAATGAGTCCATCCAAAGACATCTGAAAGACACGTATTTATGCAAATTCTAGTATATATTTGTCCTGTCCCGAGAAGAAAGGAAGCAGATGGAGGCATGCTTCTTCTAATCTACTGCCTGCTTTTTCACACACCCCCTTCACACCCTGAGGAAGATCTTTCTATAGAAGTTGCATAAAGAAAACCTGTAGGTGGGTTCCTCACACTCTGACAGACATCTGGCAGCCTTTGAAAAACCTCAGCTCAGCATCAGCTTTGCCAGCTGCTACTCTGCAGGCAAATACTTTCCTCAACACCACTCTAGAAGAGGAGCAGTGTTCCCATAAGTCAGGCTAAAGCAGAAGAAAAGGACATGTGATTTCATATATCAGGTCCTTCAGAACTGGGAACACAAATAATCTTGTCTCCAGCATCTGGAGTGCATTGAGATTACCAAGATTTTCTTTCAAATGAGTATTATCATTCCCAATTCCATGTTGTATTTGTAACCCAGCTACCCCAAACAGATACATTGACCCAACTGCCCTGGAAATCTGTGAGCCAGAATCCTTTAACTGGTTGCAGCAGAAAGTGACTGTGGCAATGCAGAGTAACTCAGAAAGCCCAGAAGGGGTAGGTGGCTGCTGACTGTGGCTCTAGGCCCACAGGTTGAATACCCAACTAAACTGCAACCCTTTCTAAAGTCAGGGAGATGTTTTCTGGGCAGCTTAGCTGTTTTGCAGAAAGTGGTGTCTCAGACTGTGAAGTTATTAGAGACAACAGTTTTAGGAGTGATAATCTCTGCCCTTTTTTCCTGTCAGTTTTTTGATTAGTCATCCCAGGCAGCTGCTTCCATGAAATGTGAAAAGGTACCATTATATAAAAATTTGCCTGAGCAAACTAGCTGGTAAGGAGAAGCACCAACCATTACTGCACCCTCATTATTGTTTCTACTCTGGTAGATCATCGACTTCACTAGAGCTGCTCGTGATTTGCTTGAGGACATAAAAAGCTTTTTTTTTGCAAAAGAAGCACACCAGATTTCTTTCGTTTTTGGTTTTTTTTTTTTTTTGCATTCAAGATGGTGCACTTAAAATATATTTATCACATCAGATTAAAAAGGCTTCCAGAAAATGTCTACCGTTGACTAAATGTAGTTTTCCCGTACAGAGATTTTAAGTAAAATGGAAATAAATGTCAATGAGATGTGTCTGTAGGAGGAAACATTAGTTGCCAGTTGCCTAAAAGAAAAAGTCTTATATATCTTCAACAGAAAACAAGATTTTTACTTTTGAATTGGAGCAGAAACATTTTTGCAAAGATTGTCATTTCAGTTTTCTGAAAGCCACAAATGAGCTTTTCAAGGACACCATAAAACCACTTTGGACAAAGGTTTAAAATACCCATTTTGAGTGTATTGTTTCAAATGGGCTATGAATTCACGGCCAATTAACTGAAACATGTTCCTTTTAAATGAAATTTCCTGTGTACACAATCCAATCATACCTCTGGGACAAGATATACACTCAGTAATTAATCACAACGTTACTCAGCCTTCTTGGTGTTTTCCACCTTCCTTCAGGCAATGAACCCCAGAGCCAGTGAGATAAGCATCAAACAGGAGCAGAGCAGAGAACAGGCAGGAACCTGCAGAGGAACTGAATGCATTACCTGAGGATGTTTCACCATCTTTATTTTCATAGTTGAAAAAAAACAGCCCACAAAGACTGTTTAAATCCATGAAGAGAAGAAATAGCCTCTGCTGTGTTGACACCTGCCTCAGATTTAACAGTGTACAAAAACTATTTTTGCTGTATTCATTCAAGCAGAAAGAGAGAACACAGGGGATTAATTTTTCAGCATATTTTATGAGGACTTAGAACATGTAGTTCATACTGACTTCAGGCCAATATAGCAAGGAGCACTTGCTCCTCTGTAACATTTCCTGGCATGCCCCGACTGCATTTAAGACTCACAGTGCAAGTCCTGCGTCCCAGGAACTTCTGCTGTAGCTAAGCTAGTGCTCAGTGGGCACTTTCTGCTACTCTTTACTCTCACATAAATCCCAGAGCACTCTGAGGTAGACTGAATAGAATTTAGCCCCTTTTTCCAGCAATCAGGCCTTTTGGTAAGATATAAAGGGCCTGCCACTCCTCTCATACTACTGCAAGACACACATGACTTCATTTAGATCATTGTAGAACTTCATTTCACATTAG
>NW_008666224.1:0-15616 GCF_000695815.1 Acanthisitta chloris | reverse complement strand
CCTACCCTGCTTCAACAGGTGCAGCTGATGGAGAGGAGATGGAAATTCAGCCCATCACTGCTGAGAGCTATCTAGGGATGTCAGCTTAAGAGGAGCCTGAAGCAAGAAACCACAGCTCTTGTAACTTCAGACTCTAGCAAGAAACAGTGATCAACACTCTGTTGTTGCTCATACTCAGATAAATGTAGAATGAGACAAGTGTGGCCAGTGTGGTTTTGTAATTCCAGGTAGACCAGGTTTTGATAAGTGATTTGTTTAAACCAAACTCCCAATTTCAACACTCTCCTTCCGTGTGGAATGCAAGAGTGTGCATCCAGACTCCAGTATTGCAATCGAGCTTCATCTCTAGACATCTGCAAAGCATAAAAACAGTTTTAAAACTGAAGGTATCACATGCACACAGTCTGTGTGTCTGTCCAGCAGCCTTTCTAACCTAGCCTGTCACTGTCTTATGCTTCCTTACTGCAACACACCTTGGGAATGCTTTGGTGTTCAGAGCCCTGTATCAATTGTACCTGGTGTTTGCAATCCTGGGGCAGGGAAAGATAAAGTTTGGCTGAAGACTATGCAAAATTGCACTTGAGGTGGCACCAAGCTGCAGTCCCAGAGCTGCTGGTGCTGTGCAGCCTGAGTTCTGACCTTCAGTTCAAAGCTAAATCATTGCATAAAGCAGCTGTGCTCTGACAGTTTTGGGGTGTACCTTGCCTTAAGCTAATAAAGGCTTTTAGATAACATTTCTTAAAGACTTCAGTCAACACTGTATCAGGGTGGTTAAATAGAATTAAGAATAAATATTCTTAATTCAAAATGCAATCAGTTGATCTGCAAAGTAAAGCAAGTTGTGCTTCTTGCCTGGGGAGCAGCAGTGTCCCTAAAAGGCAGAGAACTTTGTCCAAAAGGAAATTTTTATACTAGTCAAGTGTGAATGACATTTCAGGGGAGTCTGTGAAGCTTTTTCCTACAAGCATTTTCCTACTATTCTCATTAAAAAACATGTTGTTAGTTCAACTTCAATCAAGACATTTACACTGCTTATTATGGAATACTGTCAGTAGGAACTATGTTAGATCTATTTGGGTCACAACCTGTAATTTTATATGGTTTTCTCTCACCAGTTTAAAGAAATGACATAATGTGCTGGAACTGTTCACTTTGCCTAGTTTGTGCATGTAGACACTGGGGAACATACTGCCTATCCCAAATACTGTCACTCTTACACAACACTATAATTAACATCTGAGAAAAATTATAAATGAATTGTAGTTTTCCACATTAGCTTTGTTCTTTCAGATCTTGGCTTCAGAGCAGAGCTAGACTGGACAGAGTGTGGGTACTCCTTGAGAACTATTATATTTACTCCAGTGCAGATGCAATACTGCAGTTCCTAAACAGATTCAGGGCCCAAGCCTCAGACTAATATCCAGGATCTACAGTGAACACAATTCCACCTTTCCTTTCAGACAACAGACAACAGGTTCAGGCTTATGAGGTCACTTCTACTCCACGGTGCTGTTGCGAACAATCGATGCTACTGAAGTCAGTGAAATCAGTCAATGTTAAACAGCAATTTTTATTTGTGAGGAAATGTTGCATCCCTTGGAGGCATTTATCCTTACTATGTCTACCTTTCTGCAAAGCTTTTTTTACTGCTTAGTAAAAGGGGAACCTTTCGATCTCAAAGAGGTGCCCTTCCAAGCACTGAAGCCAACAAGTATTCTTGACTTCCACCTCTGGTATAAACTCAAAAAAGCAAG
The DNA here is from genome assembly GCF_000695815.1 of Acanthisitta chloris. Taxonomy (NCBI): domain Eukaryota; kingdom Metazoa; phylum Chordata; class Aves; order Passeriformes; family Acanthisittidae; genus Acanthisitta; species Acanthisitta chloris. The sequence continues at coordinate 13,862 of NW_008666224.1, read as the reverse complement.
TTAGTCCATGACACTGTCTCCGGCACTGATGACACAAACAAGAACTGCATGGTTGCTCTAATCATGTGTGATGATTCTGCTGCTGTTCTTGACTGCATTTTTATTGCTTCCAAATTTACTGCAAACAGATCAGATGCTTTGTTTGCTTAGATCTATGTCTTGTGAATGTGTTTCTGTTCTCTGCTTGCCAGCTTCTGTGTTTAGGAAGCTCTGCAGCCACCCACTTTTTGCAATGACGGGCCCATCCTTGTCACAAACATTTATTGAGCCACTTAATAATATCACAAATTATCAGTGCTTCAAATAATACTACTATCCACTGTGTATGACTTAGCATTTTTTCATCGAATCATCATGTGATGATCAACGGTCTCACCTTTCTTTTTGCAAATGCATCAGTCTGTGCTTGGAGTATCCACAAAGATCTATCTACTGTCAATCACACAATTTAAAAATTCCATTTCTGAAAAGTTTGTCTTGTAAGAACCATTAGAAACATGTATTCAAATGTACCATGTTTTCATTTCTTTCTTGGGGGAGGGGTCAAGAAAGGGGGTGACACTGTTTGACTTAATCAGAAACCAGCTATATTCTGAGTGCCAAACAAAGCAGCAAGATCCCTTGTTATTAAACTAACAATTGATTCTTTATCACAGATCTATTATTATTCAGGAGGCCAGTCTTACTCCTATGGAGCGTTTAAGAACAGGATAACAGCTGCAACAGGTCCAGGGAATGCATCAATAACAATCTCCAACATGCAGCCCTCGGACACTGGTTCCTACACCTGTGAAGTTTTCAGCCCTCAGGATGATGCTGGACAGAGTCAAAAATCTGTGATTGTCAGTGTGCTGGGTAAGCGCCTTCCCTCTCTATTGCTGCATTGTGGTTTTCTTCCCGTATTATGAAACACTGAGTTCAAGGCTCAAAATACGTAGGGCCGGAGGGAATGACAGCACTGTGGTAAACAAGGCCCGTGATGCAGAGAAAGGGCTCCCTGATGCAGATGGTTCCCGAGGGCTCTGGAGGCAGCAGAGCCTGGGTGCCCTCTAGCTTCCAGCCACAGCGGACCCGGTTCCACTCCACAGCTCCCCTTGCCTGACCTGCAGTCAAATCTCATTCTCTGACCAGTGGCCTTCAGATTCACTTTGTGCCTTCAAAACGTTACCTAATGTAAGCAGGTAAGCGAGTAGCTGGAATTACCCAACTTCACACCATTTTTCATGTTGGAAAACAAAGTGCTACTAACTTTGATTAAAATAAACCACCCTTTTAGCTGGGAGTGACAATTCTCTCTGAAACCATTACATGCAGCCCAGCAAAGACCAAAACTTAACTAATTTGACCTAATGTTGGTCATGGTGACTTGCATAAATCTAGGGAGAGGCAGCAGTACAGCCCAGGAGTTCTGGCTCACACCAATTCCCAAAAGCATGTGTTGGATGAAGTAGTATAAAATCTGTTTTGGATGGAAGAAAGCAATAGTTCAACCATGAACAGACTGAACAAGAAGGATAAAAAGCAGTGGAATGAGATACTTTACTTCCTAATAAGAGAAAAGTTTGTACTAAACCCATCTAATAATTGTTTTTCTCTTTGAGAATTCATACCTGGTCAGGGTGACAAATCAGAGTCATATGAGAACGTGATTCAATCCTCACTTGCCTATCTTCCAGGGATAAGAAAAAGACATATATAAACTCATTCCCTGAAAAATCAAAGCACTAGTGATAATTCTCATCTAAAATTCCCAAAATGAGTAGTAAATCTTGGAGCAGTTGAGTAAGAGACTGCACTCTTCACACAAAAGAACCGAGAAAGGTTGTTCATTCAAGCACACAAAATTGGGCTGTGTTCATCACTGGTAGAGTTTCTCTGAGAGTACTCTAAAGAGCCACAACAGCATATCTATAGGTAGGAAATTAAAACCAATAGGAGTAAGTGAAGACAGAATCCTCTCTTGTGAGCAAAGTGAGGAAATCAGATCAAAAGATGTATTTTATAACCAAACTATAGTTGATTTATTTCCTCCACAGCTGCAATATACTAGAGGATCAGGCCTTGATCCTCTCCCTTTCTGCAGAAAAAGCTCCTGCCATGTCCCCACAAAAAATGATGTATTATGTAGCAGAATCATGTACAACAAACAGTGAGTGACCTATTAGAATTGAAGTAATTGACAGTCTTTGTCTCAACACCTCCATAATAATAGCATGCAAATGGAACAAGAGATACTAAAACTGTACCCTAGGCTATGCACATATATTTATTATTACTCAGTATTTTATGGGAGAGCCTTTGGTCAGATCCATAAATGAGACTCTGCTCTTGGACAGAAAACTGTGGATGGGGTTTAATTCTTTACTTAGAGCAGCACAGTGCCAGGACTGGAGGTGGACGCTTACAGCTCTGGGTGTGCACTCACAATGTGTCTGTTCTCATTGTTCTTTTAGTCAAACCATCAAAACCTTTCTGCAAAATAGAAGGAACACCAGATAAAGGCCATCTAGTCTACCTCCTATGCAGATGTGAAGGAGGACTGCCTCACCCTACCTACCGCTGGTACAAAGTCGATGAGAACACCCTCAAGCCTGTGACTGAACAATATAGTATGTACCTACAGGATTACCATACTGCGTTCAAGATCTGAAATTCCCTAGTCCCAGCATTTCAAACACTGTGCATCACATAGGCTAATTAAAGTTTTCCTCCTCTTCTGACAATCAATGTCACAAAATCGTATTTTTACTTACTCAAACCGACTGACAGCTGTCAGAAACACAGGACACTTTTTCTATTTAATACAAAAATGTGAGGAATGTTGAAGTCTTGTCTATGCCACTACTATAAATTGTTGCATTGAGAGAAATATTCATGCCTTTACATCTCCCTTCCCACGAAATTTTGAGTGAATTTAGATTAAGTCAATTTGTCTCTCAAATGCTAGGACCTCCTTCCACCCTCAAAATTTTCAGTACCTGTTACATTTTTATTCGTGAAGTTACATGGACAATCACAGTATCCATGCAACTGAAACATCAGCCAGACGGGGTGGCAGAGTAGGGACCCTCTGCTCATGTTCTAATACACCCCTGCAAAATCCACTGGAGCAATATTCAAGGAAGGTAAATGTTTTTATTCAAACGATATAAAAAACCCAAATAAACAATCAGAGAACCCTGTTTCTAATCTTTGAATAGCTCTCAGTGTTACCAACTACAGAGAATTGTTTGCCTTTACAGAATACAAACAGTAACCTGTACCTGCTCCCTGTTTGTCACAGATCCAAACACTGGCATTCTTTACATTGGCAATCTCACCTCCTTTGAAACTGGCTACTACCGCTGCATAGCCAGCAATGTCCTGGGGAACAGCACCTGCGAGCTTGACCTAACAGCAAAACGTAAGTTCAATGCATGAAAGTAATCACATCTTTGATGCAGGACATGCACAGCTTGCAGGAAAATGCTAGAACAACTTTGAAGCATAGATTATTTTTTTTTCAAGTAAGAACAGAACAGGATTTGGCGAGCTCCAGAATTTAGAGCCTAGAATTTAGACTAATCTACAACACTGGTTTAACACCTCCAGCTTTATTTCCCACAGGGAGCAGAAGCTGGACCTGATTCTGACTGCAGAGCCTTTACTGAGAATGGAGAGACATGGAGTTTTGAGCAATTCATTCCAGCCAACAGTCCCACTGAGGTTCCCCAGCCCAGAAATTACAACCATCACTGAGACAGGGTAGTAAAAGAACTGGGGCACTGCAGATGTGACCACTAGCTAATACTACTGCAGTCATGGAAAAATACCTTATCCTGACTGTTGCCAAGCAGTGGTCAACCACACCTGCACACAGCTTTCTCACAGAACCAGTAACATTTCACAAGAGCCAAGCCCATGTTGTACAGCCAGCCATGAGAGATGTCCCTGAAGTGGCCACTCAATGACTCAGTGGTTTGTGAACTGAAAATGGCAGGTCAGAGCTGGAAGCTGCACTGAAGTGGAAATAGAAGGCTTTGGAGGCTCACGAATGATGAGAGCACACATTTTACATCTCAGCTGAAAGACAGAAACAAAGGCAACCTGAATTTCAGAATGTGTCTGCAAGGACTGAAGAGCAAAGGCTTTTAGCTACTGTCAGTGTTACAGCCTAATGTTTCCCTTATCCAGGCATAAACAGAGTTTGTTGGGATGGGGAGCTAACCTACAAGAAAGGAGGCAGCAAAGATCACATAATCACAGTTCTCACATTCCTAGAGGATCGTTGGCCTCCCTCCTGGAAATAGTTCTTTGAATCTGATGTCTTCTTTCTGCTAAAGGCTCTGGCTCTAAATTTCCATGTGATTTTGCTATAATACTACTTTTGAAAAAGTCAAGTAATCTTTTTTTCTTTCCAGATTCAGACAGTGGGATTGTTGCTGGAGCATTAATAGGAGCCATTCTGGCAGCTGCTATCATTTGTGTTATCGTCTGGGTCTTAACCAAGAAGGCAAAAAATAGGAAGTCACGAAATAATGAGATGCAGTAAGAGTTTCTGTTTGCTTCCTTTTAAGTCAATTATTTCTGTAAAGCACTGCTGATAACTCAGAACTAAAGTAAAATGTAATTACTTTCAACATGTTTTAAAGATAAATAATACAAGTTTTGAGAAAACTTCCAGGGTGAGAACATCTGCTGTTGTTGGACTTTTCACCTGGTGCTCTTGTAACAGAAGTTGTCATTGATGTCTTCCCAATGTTAACTGGCAGCTACCACTCAGCAGTATCTAAAATAGCAAAGTAAATGTGTTTAAACGACATAAACTGAAAGTGGCAAGTTATAAAAACAGCTCTTGGTATGTAAAAGTTAATGGAGACTGTTAACAGCAGGTGGAAGAAGTCAAAAAAGAAACGGCAGCTAAGAGTCACCTCAGCAAATTTGCTGGGATTTAAACACAGAGGGCTCAGTTCAGAGCTCTCTGAAAACCCAGGACACTTGGTATACTCCAAGGCATCTCAAATCACAGGAAACACAAGGTTTAGGCAACAGAATGGAGCCCAGAATGTCCATTTTGATCCTGCTCTGAAGATGTTTTTTCCTCTCTGATTTGGTTGCTCATTTTTCCCTTAAATTGCAAAATCTTCAGAACAGGAATAATCTCTTGGACTATACAGACTGTATTTAGCTCCATGATGTTAAATGCTAAATGAATACATACAGCTGAGGCCAGCAAAAAATTGTTACTTCTCTGTAGCACAGGTCTAAGACCTCCTGACAGGGAATTCTGCTAACCCAGACCAGTGGTCACTCACTCATGCACCTGATTTCTGCTTTAAATTGATGTAGCATTAACACCTCATTGTGTGCTCAGATCCTAATAAATCTTACTGCATTGAATTAATCCACCAGCATCTGATATTTTTACATGTGAAAGTGCTTCAATATTGGGAGCTGGTTTATTATTGTTTTGACAAGATAAATGGAATTAACACTTGCTACTAAAAATATTTTTTTCTGGATTTCAGTCTTTTCTAAAATACTAAATATATTTTAGAATATTTTCCTAGATTTCAGATTTTTCATGGTTCTTTTCTGCCTGCACTCTATTTTTAATGCACTTCAATGGGACACCAGGTCTGTTTTCCCAGAAAGCTCACACCAAGCATGTGTTTTGCCACCCCTTCTCAGATGCTGTTTGCCAGTGCTCAGTTTCCCATCCCACTTCCCTGGCATAGTACTAAAATCCATTTTATTCTAATGGGATCACTTAAACCAGCGACGCAGATGTGCTAGTAGCTAATATTCTGTCACTCTCTGTCTTAGTAGCAGTGATGTTGCAACCTTTTCACAGGATCTTGGAACAGTCATAATGACATGGGGGTTACTGTTCAGACAACAAAGAGTCACTCTTTTGAAAGACTCTAGTGTACATAGGATTTCATCATGTGAATCACAATCCTAATCCTGTCTTCCTGCAGAGAAATGGCTCAGAAACAACCCAATGCAGACTATGTTCAGGTACCTAATGAAGAAAACATTCCAGCAACCACAGTTCCATCGAGCAATGCGACAAATGAATACCCAAGTGCTGATGAAACAGCAGCCCCTGGAACACCTGAAAATGATGAGAAGCAAGAAGCAGAAAAAGAAGAAATAGCCTAAAGTTTTAACAGAGTTTTCTTGGTCAACTTTGGACCCCTTTATACAAAAATGGTTGTCACTGAAGTAACATAGAAGCACAACTAAAACTTAAATGGGCATTTGTACTGTGAACCACTGGGCTGGAGATTGAAAAGGGTCTGTTACACAAGCACTTTGTGAATAGCAGAAGATTTGGCCTTTAAAGTTATCCAATTTTATTATCTAGTTAATACTATACAAAAATGTAAGCATAAAAAGATTATCATTCACATTTATCCAACCTATTTTGCAAAACTAATTAGGAAATGGGCTGAAGCATTTGTCAAAGTAGGAACTTTCCAGTCAACTACCAGTAATGCTGCGTATCCAACACAGTTCTGAGCCACAGCAGTCTTCTCCAGAAACAGAGTTGGCCAGTCTGTTTCCTGTGCACCAAGAACTATCATCATGGCCAGTACATTGCAGTGAGTGAAGGAACTGATTTTGCACATCAGACGTAAGAAGAAGTTACATCCATGTCATCAGAATGCAGAAACCGATGTTAAGGCCTGGGCCAATGAAATCTTGTGTGTCTGGATTCCACTTAAGCTGGGGGAAAAAAAAAAAGACCCTGAAAATTTTTACCCTGTTGCTGCCCGACATGGAATACATTTTGTTAACAGTGATCTTGTTGGTTTAAAACTCCCATGGCACCAGCATTCCAGAGTTGTGTGAAACAGCAGTCCTGGCTTTCAGTTTAATGGAACTGGCATTCAAGTACCCAGTTCAGACATCAAATGACCGTTTTCCACACAACAGGAGCTAGAAATCTAAATCCCTTGCAAGGCTTATTCCAATAGGCATGGACAGTATCAGATTCCTCATGACACACAGATACAGCTGTTTCCAAAACTCAGGAGTGATACTGCCTACTATGCAGCACACTGGTGTCAATTGCTTCCTCTGACTGAGGTGATTTTAATCTATTTCCAGGCAACTGTTCTATCCACTGAGCAACACAGTCAGGCTACTTCTGGTCTCTTTAGCCTAGTGTAATGGCCTGTTTTCTATAGGTGAAAGCATCAAGAGGAAAGGTAAGGAGTGCAAAGCACACCAACAGCCTGTAGTGGAGTAATGAGCAGAGGGAATTGAACCACACCCCCGATCACCAGACACCTCTTCTCTCTGGGCCTCATTTCTAAGGTTACACAAACTGTTTTTCAAAAAGGCAAAGATACCTACTTTGGACAGAGCTCAAGGACTGTGGGGCTCAGGTGAATACAGACCCACAGCCCTAGCAGCTCCCATCTGGACTATGTGTGACAGGTCCTCACTGACACAGGGAGATGTTGGTTTCGCTCTCATGCACTGCATAAAAACGTATTTGGCTCAGGGACCTGGAACATTTTGGCACTTAAGACTTTTATAGGTTCTAATGTTCATAAATCCTTTGGTGACTGTTTGTAGCCTGTAAACATTACTTATATGCAACATTCATCTTTAAAATAGATGCATACATCTGAGCTAAAATTTTAAGGTTCAGTTCCTACAGCTATAAGCATGTTTATTGAGAAAGTCAGCACAGAAAAGCAACAAAAAAAGGGGGGGGAAGGGAAAAAGGGGGAAAAAAAGAAGGAAAAATGGGTAAAAAGGGGGGGAAAGGGGAAAAAGAGGGGAAAGATGCCAACATTTAGAGAAGATATAAGGCATGAGGTCCTAGTTAAGGTTCATTTTGGATCTTTAAGCATAAGTACATTCATTGCCCTTTCCACACAGTTTTCTGGCTTTCAAATATTTATCTTTGCTATGTGTGTCCAAGTGTTTAGCTTCGCTCTAGAGTAAAAGAGCATTTACAGTATTCTGACAAACTGTTTTAGCTAAAAACTGCTTGCGCCAGCCTGTGAGGGTCAAACACTTGCTCATACCAACACTGCCATATTCTACCAGTGGATCCTCACACTCCTCTCAACCCAAAATATCCAGGGTAAACCTTAAGTCATAACTTGTACAGAAGTCTCCTTAATCAGACAGCTTTTATTGACTCTTGGGGCAACTGTGCCAAACAAAATCCACAACTCACATCCTTCAGTCTAGGTTTAGCAGCTGACTGGAAACACCTGATAGTGACACCCAAAGCTGTGTTAGCATGCAGAACAATGACAGTAAGCATGGAAAGATGCAGCAAGAGAAGATTAAGTACTACCTATTGCTCTTTGGATGCTATTTCTTACCAAAGGTGTTTCCCAAATCAATTATTGGTCCAAGGGTGCCCATGACCTGGTTGACAGCAGCAATAATTTTAAATAATTTCTTATCTGACATTCCCCAGCATTTGTTTACTCTTGCCCTTCAGGGGGAAATATAAACTACTGTCTTCATGTCACTGCTATAGGTGTATTAGTTCTTCTAAAGACATCTCCTGTATTTATGCATCTTAGTCACATTTTTCTTACTGCAACACCTTTCCAACTTGCACATCTCTGCAACAGCACTGTCAGGATTGAAGAGAGAACTGTATTATGTGCTCATGTTTGTATTGGGTTTTTTTCTTTCCTTAATTTCACCTCCACAAATTTATCTGCAGGTAGTCCTTACCTAACTTGCTACAGTAAGATAGGAGCTTATGCTGGTGAAGTTGCAATTACCTTCTATAGCTAATACAATTTTCCTAGAACATCACAGGTCTCACATTTGCTCAAAAAGTAGAAATTGCTCAAGTTATGTTAATGTTTTCATATAAAACAAAAGGACAGTTGAATGCAAGTTCTAGACTAACGATTCCTTTCATACTTCTAGCCACCAGTGCGTAATAGATACTATTTTAAAAGTAAAAAAGGCAAAAATAAGAAGTGAATTGGTTGCTGAGGGTGAAGAGGAAGGTAAGGAAAATAACATTTATCTGGAGTTTCTTAACATAGCGAGGGGCTCTGAAAGCCTTCTGGCAGATGTTTGCTTTCATTATAAAATTTCTCTCATGTAAAATCATTTAGTAAAAAGGATGGGGCCCTGTTCCTAGCTTTCCACTGATGCTCTTGGCAGAGCACAAGTCAAATTAGGTATTGATCCACAGTGTGTAGCTCTAAAACCCTGCAGGGCCACGCAGGATGCAGAAATGTTTGTCAGAATTTGCCTGAGACGTTCCAACAGTCTTTGCTGTGTGGCCCATTTATCTGCTCCGGAGGGAGCAGGGATCATTAACATGGAAACCAGATATTAAGCCAACAATCAAGCCACCATCTCTTAGGGGAGTGGATTTACAAAGCTACAGAGCTGGGGCAGGGTTTTTTGCTATACAACGATCAAGGATGAACACAGAACTCAACTTTAGCTGCTCTCAAATCAAATTTTCAGCAGTGCCTGTGCAATAGACAAGAAACATTTATTTAGTCAGGTTCCTCCTTCAATCAAGGTCTGTGTGGCCAGAGCTTACTGTACAGGCAAGTTATCCCTCCTGCTCTCAATGCATCCCCTCAGTGAAATTTAACCTGCATTTTGTGTGGTAAGATACATTTAAAGACCTTGGTGAAGATATTTGGTTGTAAGCATTTGTCTTGCTTATCAAAATAAACTTGCATTACCTTAAACCCTACGAGCCAAACTGCAGAAACTGTGAGCTTGCATTTCAACCTTTGCTTGAGGCTGAAGAACAGACACGTTGCATTCCCACACTGTAACACACGGCAGGGTTTCATCTCTCCTGCTGTTCACATCCCAAGCATACAAGCTATTTAGAAAATATTTGGTTTATTACATGTAAGTTTAATAAAGTTTTATAATACCAAAGACTGCTGTTTAGGAAAGTTCTTTATTTCACAGAATTTCACCAGCATCATTTGTTCAGAAAGGGGAAATCTATCCCACTGGTGTCAAAAATGATCTTACCAACATCAACACAGGAGGTCACTTTTCAGACTGTCTCATTAGCTCTGCCTTCTAATAACTTAGTATCAGGATTTGCTATGAATAAATAAAGATTAAACCAGGCTTCTGGTACAAAATAAGATGGTAAACTGCAAGTGCCAGTGCTGCATACGAGAATCAAAGAGAACAGAAAAAGGAACCTACAAAACCAGCAAGAGGAAAAAAACATTACAAAACAACATATTTGCAGAGGTAACCCTGAAACTACACCTGCATTCTGCAAGTAGCCAGTCCAGTGCACTTCAAATATATGTATTTCAGGATTCAGAGAAACAGGATAATAATCAGTAACAACAGAAAAGCTTTAAACACTCATCTCAACTTGAACAGACCAAGAGTAGCAAAAATGGATACAAGTATCTAAGTAACTGAGCAAACTGCCTTCTGCAATGGGAGATACAGTGCCATTAAGAACAATCTGGAAAATCAGTACCCAGAAAAAACAAACAAAACCCCACACACAAATCACAAAGGCTATGGAAGACTCTAGAGCAAACTTCCAAAAGAAAATTGGCTTTAAGTGGCTAAAGCATTTTTGGTCCTGTTACTTGAAAGAAATAATTCTAAACTAGGATCTCAAATAGAGGGAATGATCACATTTATACAGATCATACTCTAAACTGAAAGCTACAAGATATTGAAAAATACTTGAAAACCAGTGAACTATTTAATTAACAGGAAGTACAAACAGTTGTTTTGGCACTGCACTTGAAGGAAAGCGTCAATAAAAACATTTTATGACCATGCTGATACCCACACATAACATCCTAGTTGAACTATCAAAATATGAAGTTTGCAGTCTTAAATACAAGTGCAACAGGAAAGAGACTCAAGTGGGAAGCCCCCACTAGCCATCCACCATTCTTTTAAGGATTGCTCCCAGGCCACCCTTTGCCACTTTCAGTGGGGTCAGCTCTTCTTTATTCTCAACGTGAATACTTGCACCGTGAGACACCAGCAGCTTTGCCTCCTCCACTCTCTCTTCATCGCAGGCTAAATGACTGCAGTAAGAACAAGAAACCCACAGCCACTATTAAACAGTCCAAGCTTACAAAGAGCAGTAATTATGCCATGTCAAAGTGACAGTGCAAACAGTGGGGGGAGATACATCCTAGAACAACAAAACCACACGCAACCAACTACCTACAGATTCCAAAGCTTGCTGTCCAGTCACTCTGCTGTCATTAAGCAACTCAATAACATTCCTCCTGCTGTTGTCCTTGCAATGTTAAGACAGTTCTTGGGATTAGGATTTGGCTCTGCAGTCAGCAAAGCTAAGGAGAACATAATCCATGGTGAAAATGGAAAACAGCAATCTCCATTTGAATTGAATGTGATAAATAACTTACTTGATGATAAAAAATAATCTGAAGTAAAGAGTTACTGCAAAGGCAGCAAAAGCTTTTTTCCACTTGGCACAGTATCTTGAGAATAACTGTGTGTGTTCCAGGGCCATACTGGGGTTTAGGTATAGCTAAAACATATCATTTGATCCTGATATTGATTCCACCACAGAGAAGGCAGAGTTTTGCCACCAACTTCAAAGCAGCTAAGGTTTTGCCCTTACAGGTTCAAACTGATCTCTAAGATAACATCAAACACTAGCCTGATTGTACTTAAATTGCAACTTATTTTCCTTAGAGAGGTGAAGAAAAGCTTCTAAAATGAGTTCTGGCTTGGCAGGACTGAGTAGGCCAGCCTGCAAGACCAGTTTCCTCTGATGCCAGTAGCTCACTTTCTACCCTCTAGTGGCAATCAAACGTATTCCAGACTGTTAGAAAAGGTGTTCTACTCTCTTTAAGTAGAATTAGGAGCACAAATACAAGCATGCATGTACAGACACACTTAGGAAAAATACTAAGTATGATTTTCTCAAATACTTTTTAACTGCAAGGGAGTATTTTGAGGCAACAAGAGATTAAAAAAGAATTTGAAGCAATGGAGTTTCATTTCATAGAGATTATGTTACATTAAGCAAAAGAAAAAATGACTTACAGAGGAGTATTCCCTTCAGAGTCCCTCATATCCACAGTTGCATTGTGCTGCACAAGGATCTGTACCATCCTTAGGTTTCCTTTGGCTGCTGCTCTGTGTAATGGGGTGGATTCAAAGTGATCTCTTGCATCTGGATCTGCTCCATTCTCCAAAAGCATGACTGCAATCTGGGTATGTAGAGAGAGGAAGGAGCAGGGGAGGGGGATGTGAAGTTCATATCACTAAATATTTCTTCCAAGAGCACCACCACCTCCAGTAGCATAGGTAAACATACCTCCTGCTTATTTTTGGAGGCTGCATAGTGCAGGGGTGTGCAGCCGTTCTGGTTGACAGCGTTCACATGGGCACCCTTAGCGATGAGAGCTCTCACGATTTCGTCACGGCCTGCCGAAGCAGCGATGTGTAAGGGAGTCCAACCAGCCTACAGAGCAAGAAGAAAACCACATTGTTCAAACCGTGAGTTTCAGGCAAAAAACATGACAATACATAACCCAAACAGAGACCTGAGGGCTCATACTGCACATAGTCTTACAGTGGTAAAGCTAAACATTATTGATTATCACCAGAGAGACAAGTCTTATGTGCTCTCACATGTCTGTCCTCTCACATTCAGTTCCTGACCAAAGCTACCAGTTAAATGTCAGAAATCATAAAATCAGCTGGGCTAGAAGAGACCTCTAGGATCATCGAGTCCAACCCTACTGTGGTTACTAGATCATGGCACTAAGTGCCACATCCAGTCTCATCTTGAATCCACCCCCTCCCTGGGCAGCCCATTCCAATGTCTGATCACTCTCTCCGTAAAAAATCTCTTCCTAATATCTAACCTAAACCTCCCCTGGCAAAGCTTGAGTCTGTGCCCTCTTGTCCTCCTGCTGGTTGCCTGGGAGCAGACACGAAACCCAAACTGACTCCAACCTCCTGTCAGGGAGTTGTAGAGGGTGATAAGGTCTTCCCTGAGCCTCCTCTTCTCCAGGCTGAACACCCCCAGCTCCCTCAGCCTCTCCTCATAGCACTTGTGCTCACTCCTCCCATGCAGTTATGCTTGGTATCTTTACAGGTCACTTGTGGAATTAACATTAGTGGTTTTTTTAAGAGTGGTAGAAAAAGGTGTTCAAAAGTTTCTGCAATCCTTTCTATATTCTACCCTCTAAACCGATGAGACATTTCCTTAAGGATGATACTTAGGATACTTTGTAACAGATGTAAATATTTCAGCCTTTCCTCTAGAACAGGAGCAGACTATCTTCCTTCCAACTGTGATATCAACGAACCTGCCACATGTTCTATAATGCCTTCCCCAATATGAGAAATCTTCAGGGTACCTCATGAGCTGGCACAAAATATCTGGGAGGATCACAGCGAGATAAAGGCAACATGAAAACAACCACCCGAACACTCCTGGCTTTGAAGCTTCGTTCATAGGAAGAGCTTGCCTAAAACTCCTTGACAATAAGCAGGACTTACTAAGTCTTTTTACGCCTATTTCTATACGAACAGCGAATACTTCGACTTGCCTCCCCAGCGCACACGCAGCAGCCTGAGCTTTCCAAGGCCTCGCAGACCCCGCGCTGGGTGCAGACGAGAGCAGGGGGAAAAGGATGGAAAGAAGGGCGAAGCGACAGTGCCCTCCTGGCGCTGCCCGGGCCCCTCTGCGGCTGAAGCTGTGCCAGCAAAGGGCGCGACAGACCCCGCGCACCCCAACTCGCGCCGGGGCGGGGGATCCCGGCAGGGCCGCGACACTCACATCGTCCTTATCATTGACAGGCACGCCGAAGCCGAGCAGCAGATCCGCGACGTCCGTGTGCCCCGCCGAGCAGGCCCAGTGCAGCGCGGTGCGGTGG
>NW_008666223.1:46628-48759 GCF_000695815.1 Acanthisitta chloris | reverse complement strand
AGGGCCTAGCAATCCTATCCTTTAAAGTAAGGACTGCTCTTTGGAGAGTGCTTTTTCCCTTCATGAATGTAGCATTTTGCCAATCCTAAAATCCACTCAAATGTAGCCAACTGCAATTTGCCCAGGCACAGCAGAGAGCTGTCACATAAACAGCTGATGTCTGAGAACATGATGTCTTTGAAGAGTATGTTCAAGCCTCCAGCTTCTCTTTGCAAATTGGCCTCAATGCAACAGCATTCTCTTGAAGAGAAGCAGTAAGAGGTAGCTCAGCCCAGCTGTGTAAGACTTGAAAGAGTATGGAGCAGTACTCACCACGCAAAGAACTGGTGTGATCACAATCCAGCTCCATTTCATCCAGGGACCAGGTCTGTATCCAATCATATCCTCAATGGCTTCATAAATATTATCAGCGCCTGTAAGAATCAAGCATATAAAAGCCCTGTAAGGACTGTGGGATTACAGCTGCTTTCCTAGGCCTCCCAAGGGGTATTTAAAGGGAAAATGAGAGTGTCAGATGTATTCTTCAAATGTTTCCCACAGCTGTGAAGTTCAAGATGATTTTCTCGAGATGCTCAGAGGTTGGGGAACTCTCTCACCCCATTCCTACCCTTGTTATTTGGATGGTGGAGTGCAATGCTAATCCCTCCTGCCTCATCACGCTCCCACTCCTCTCTCCAGACTCTCACTGAACTTGCCAGAGGGACCACCATGGGAAGGACACGACAGCAAATGGTGCATCCTGCTTCTACAGAAATCTGACTGGTGCAATATGACAGCTTTGTTTGGTTTGCTTTCCTAAAGAGATGGAGTACCTGAAGAATCATGGAAATGATCAGTCCTAAACATATGATCATTCCCCAGCTATGGCTCAGGCAGCTACAGACACTACTGTCAGACCCTGGTCCTTGGCACTGCTTAAAATAATGGGGCAGAACACACTTTTCTGTCAGGTCTCTTTTTGTACTTTCTGTTTGGCTGGTTTGCCCCTGCAGACACTGCAGCTCTGAAAGGGAATTCTCTGAGAGACCAACAGAAATTTGCACGGCTGGCCAAGTTTTCAACTCTCACCTCTAAACTTAACACATGTAAATGCTTAATTGTGCCTTTATTAATTAGCAATGGAAAAATACTCATTTTTGTGTGGAAAAACATTGGAGGTTGGCTTCATCCCAGATGCAAATTTGTCTCCGAGAGGTCAGTGCAAATTTATATTAATGGCATGTGTCTGTTGCTGGGAAGAAGATTCTGGGGTGGCTGATGATTAAATATTTGGCTAGCAAAATTGTCACTGACTCATCAGAAGGTATCAGATGAAAGGATTCTCACTTACCATAAACCCAGGCTACAGCAATACATTCAAAGAATGCAACCCACAAAAGGCATACACCACTAGCTGCATAGTAGTCAAAGAGTTGAAAAACATACATGCCACCCTGTAGAAGAGAGACACAATGGATTAGGACCTCCAGCATTTCAGGTCTGGCTCCCAGTAACATCTATCAACACAGCTCAATGAGTGCTGTCTAACAAGGAGCAATATGAAGCAAACAGGTAAGGTAAATATTGGCATTACCTTCCCCAGAGAATATGCATGTTTACTACAGGAAGAATTCCAAACAAGACAATGATTAAACAAAATTAAGCCACTTAGTAGAATCTACTGAGACACTTAAATCTCTCTTTTTTGAAAGTATTTTAGGATGGGTTTTTATAGAAACAAATGATATCAGGAAATAATAGGTTGCCTCCCAACATTAACATCTCCAAAAGACTTAAAATGGAAGTCAGTTCATCAGGAGAGTCTTCTTTTATTATTGAGTGAAAGGACTTTTTAAATGAGAATAGTTCATTTTTTTGCTTTCTAACTCTCTTTATTTATCCTCTGCTGTTACTCTTTGCTCTCACTACACTGAACTATATATACCTGCACTTTTACATGAAAAACTGTGTCTGTCAAGCTCCTCTGTTACAGGTGATATTTTACCTCCCATAATAGTGGTCTTTCAGTTGTTTTTAAAATCTGGCTAGGATTTTATTTTGGAGATAAATATCACAACAGTGCAGGCAGTGGAACATATTCCTGTCTTGTTTATACTAGAATAAATCCAGTGGTATTTAATTAATTCAAATC
>NW_008666223.1:43269-46611 GCF_000695815.1 Acanthisitta chloris | reverse complement strand
TGCATGCACTGGATGGATTCTTAATCTGCTCTGCTGAAGGTTTCCAATGTGTTTCATCATTTAGAGCTAGATGTTAATATTCACACACATCCTGCTTGGTACCTGAGATCAGATTGAATTTAATGAGATTTCATGTCTCTGTTCCTCTGACTGAAAAGGGAGGGATATATAGCTCCCTTTCAAAATGCTTTCAGATCTAGGCATGAAAGATGCCCTGTGTATCTAACAAGATCTTCTCCTCTGAGTGGCTTGTTCTTTGCAGTCTCACTCATAGCTAAAACTGGTCTGAAAAATGGCTAAAAAAGGCAATTTGCAGCACCAGTGCTACTTACCTCAGTCACCATAGTTAGTCCCAGAAGATAGCTAAGGAAACATACTATAGCGATGAAGATTTCCCGTCGGTAACCCTTCCTTAGGAAGGATGGGTGCAGATCAACTAATGACGTGATCTGTCCTTCAACTTCAACAAACTAAAGGAGGAAAACAACAACAGATAAATGTGACTTGAAGATTACCTGCCATGCATTTCATCCAGGCTCCTACTCAACAAACCCTCCCCAGCAACACCCCAACTGCACTCTGTGGCAAAATGCTGCTCTGAATAAATCAACACATCAGAAGCCATGCCTTGGTAACCCAGAGGCTGAAGTGTGGGGGCAGTTTCAGGTAGGAACAAGCTTTCAGAATTGCTGTTTATTTCCTAGCAGCCTTATGAACTACCAAAGGGGCTCTGTAAATGCAAGCCACAAGGATAAAGGAAATTAATTTGATGACAGGAAGGCACTTATGTGGCTTTTATGTTGTCGCTCGCTGTTCCAGATGAATACAAGATGTATGCTAGAAAAGAGGCAGAGAGAAAACACTCAAAAAAGTCCAGGCTAGGAGAGTACCTCCCAGCCTTTTTTTGATGTGCCAGAAAACCTCACAGATACTAGTTAGGTTAATTCCACAATTTGATATAATTCTACTCTTAGGTTTGTTAGTGAAAATCTAGCCAAGGGAAAGCAGACTTTGATGTGAAATAGCAGCTCTTCTTGACTGAACATGACTTTTCTGGACCTATGAGCAGAGTATCTCTGACTGAGGCTCTGGGTACTTCTGCAGCAATAATGGAACTGTTCATACAGTTCCCATACAAAAACTTGGCAAACTATTTGCAAGTGTAAACCAAAAATGAAGCTCTGAATATATGAGCTAAAAGTCTTTATCTAGCTTTGTGATAACTGTATTTGTACTTGCCTTTGGAAAACTATACCTGTAAGATGTGTAACTGGAGTTAGCCAAATAAGCCAAACTCGATTTGAATATAAGTTTAAAGTTAATTAAAAACCAGATGTATTTAGCCCATGGAGGAGAGTGACTCCTGGACTTCACCCAGACAAAACCAAAGACAGGATCTTTCAACTGATCTGCATTTTCAAGCTGGCAAGGTACAAAAGCACCAAGCTCACTGAAGATATGAGGGTACCATAGAGGTATCCATCAATGTTGCTTCTGTAGAAATGATCTTCACTTGAAGTGTTTACATCATCTTATAACTAATGACTCATCACAGGGAGTCTGTGACATAGATTATTCCAGGAAGAGCTGCCTTTTCCTACCTGGTACCTCTAATTCTCTTACAGTGCTCAGACGTGTCCTGTAGCAACTTAACCCTCTTTGACCACAAGCTGAAGCTTTATTTTGTTAAAACAGACTGTCCTGCAAACCGATTTTGTCCTCCACCAGATTTTGTTGCCTCTTGTCTTGTTAAATTGACTTTTGCAAAACTGGTTTTCTTTTTAAATGCAACCCTTTCCTTTGGGCTGATTTGATCTGAAACTGCTCTAGCATTCCAGAAACCTGCTTGACTGAACTCCAAAAAACCAGAGGGGAGGAGGAGAGAAATTAAGCGCTCCAATTAGTTTTAATCATTCTACGCAGTGAGGAGCTTTTTTAAATTACTAGACAGCTTTCAATTTGCATAAGCATCGGATTGCTGAGCCATGGCATTGGGTACTTTCACATTTACTTCAGAGCAATTGAAAGTTGCTCACTAGAGTTCAAAGATTAAGCCATAAAGAGTAATCTAGGGCAAATGAAATATAAAAAAAAGGTTAGAGATTAAGTACACAACAACTGGGTAAAAATCCATTTACACAGCTCACTTCATATAAGACAGAATTTAGGCTACAAAAACATTTCACCCTTGCAAATTATTTTTTTAAAATCTTAGTGACTTTCCATTTGAGTGCAGAAAACTTTGGCAATTTTGAATATGTGGTTACTGCATAATCCCTGGTCACCCATGTTTCCTTGTAAATGGACTATCTAGAAATGATTTACAGGTTCCTTGGCAGCATTTAGTCCAACATTCCTTCAAGCAACCACTGGGAAAAATAACCTAACTTCTTGGACTGAACTTTTTGATTTTTTCATGCTCACTAATTAATAGCAGTGTGTGCTATAAAATTAGTACAGCTGGAATCTGAGACGCTCTCTGGCCTGTTTGGAGGTACTGAATGCATTCTGGTGATGTGAAAGTCAGCAGGATCCCACATTGCTGGGCACCTCCAAGCCCAAGGCCACTGAAAAAGGCTCTGGTTTTGTCCTCAGACTGCTCATGAAGCCACCCTTGGATATACTGTACAAAACATTTTGTGCTTTTTTGCACCTCATGATGCCTTCACTTTTCTTTCTTGGCACTTGGCAACTATCAAAGCCTCTATTCCCAGGAGTTATTAATTCTTAGAGTGTTTTACTGATGGTCTATACACACTGCAGCTGATTACAATGGCACAAAGTACTCTGTGGAACAGACTCTGTCGTCTTTTTATGGTTTAAAATGATTCAGCTTTTCTTCAGAGTAAGAAAATACAGCACTGCAACTGAAATAGTGGTATTTTGTGGCCAGACTGGGACTGAAATTTAGGCTAGAGAGTACTGCCCTAGTCTTATGGACTCCACTAACTCCTGATGACGAAGACTTACTGGGCAACATGATACTATGAATTGACAATCACAGACTGAACCAGTGCAGTCTCTGCACTAAAAAGCAACACAGCAAATTCCTCTTAAGCAGCATTAGAGGTATTCTCTTCTTAGCTCATGCCTATAAAACCAGCTTTTCTCAGTCAGCAGCACCCACACAATAAGCCACATATTCCTTACCCATTATACTAACCTGGCTATCCAGTCCAAGCAACAGAAGCATAATAAAAAAAAGGATTGCCCAAAAGGTGGGCAGTGGCATCATGGACACAGCTTTTGGGTAGGCAATGAAGGCCAGGCCTGGACCTAGAGAAAGAGAAAATAGGGAAGGGGGAAGGGAAGGGAAGAGAAATAGTAAGTACCAGCTCTTTG
>NW_008666223.1:28187-43245 GCF_000695815.1 Acanthisitta chloris | reverse complement strand
CCGTTCAGATAAATCCAAACGCAGCTGGAAATACCAGAAGTGAAACAGTTTGGCTCTTTTATCTGAAATCGAAGCACGCATGACTACAGCAGAAACCACAGGCAAACCCCCGAGGCCATTGCTAACAGATCACCAGTTTTAACATCTGTCTCAAACATGCCAATAATGGAGGTGTCTTACACCTGCCCTGCACGGACACAGGACAGTGCTGGGGGCTGGGGGAGGAAGGGGTGACCCAGGGGAATGGCAGAATCCCACTGCTAGCCCACATGGTTGTGATGAAGATGATAATGATGAAACTCTTTTGCATGCAGGGAAGGGGACTCTACTCCAAACATTCCCTGGGATCTTCACTAATGCAAACACTGCCTCCCTCTGTATGCAACCTCCAAACCTGGCATGGCTTGTCTAGAGTGGGGTTTGCACTCCAGGAGTCTGCTCCTTCACTTCTGCAAACCCACACTGCTACTCCTAATAATATCAGCTGGGGTTCCTGAAAAAAATGCCTCCTGCTGTTAGGAACTGCTGGGGTGTGAAAATCACTCTGTGTAAAACTGCTTCCCCATGCTGTCACATCATCTGCCCCTCTCCAGCCAGCCTACATGGATGTGCCATGGCGATACTGAGTATGAGCAACATCAGCCTGAAACTGCAGGATGAATTGGACAGTGTAGGAGCACCAGTGGGGCTGGGGCCAGGTGCCCAGCTCCTCTGCTCTGGAAACCAAAGCTTTGTGTGCGAGAGCTCCTCACTAGGTCTCGTCTGCGCTGTGGACCAGACTCTCACTCATACCCACACACCGAGCACACGCACAGTGCTCTTGCATGCTCATCTCCAGAGGCACTCTCACCTGGAGCCAGGTGCTATCAGCTATTGCTTCTGAGAGCTTTAGTGGAGGGAGAAAGAGCCCTTGATAAGTGGGAGACAGGAACACCGGCAAGCCAGCGTTTACAGCAGGCTCTCAGAGGGGATGCGGAAATTTGGTGAGGCTGACAAAAAATTCTGAGGGCAGATTCAAATTCAGATTAAAACGAGGAATGCCTCGCTTGTCTTCTTGGTTGCTTTAAGGAGCCTTCAAAATCATGGAAAATGACAGCTTTTCAAGTGGATTCATGTAATTTTCAATGGAAAAATGAATTTTTTTTAAACTGCTGCAGTGCAGGGCCAAAAAAAATCTTATCTCTGATCTGTACAGAAAAATCTCTAACACTGCTCTTCCTACCTCCCACTTTTCCTTTCCAACAAGAAAGATGGAAAAAGAAGCAAGCGAAAGAGATAAAAAAAGATGACTTTTTTCCAAACTAAAGAAAACTTTAAGTCACTGAAAATATCTGAACAGAAATAAATACAAATTAGTCAACAATCAAGTAACTAATTTTATTTAAAAAGAAACACAACTAAGATTTTATATGACAGAAGATACCAAAAAATTGGCAAATGTCTCAAATTTTGGGGGGCTTTGCTTTTTTCCCCCTTAATTCAGTGGATACAGTAGATCTTCCCTGAGGGAGAACTGCTACCAGATGGCATTTGCAGCTGATCTGTGCAATTGATGAGACAGACATAAAACTGCTCTCTTCAAAATTTGCTGCAATTCTGTATGCTTTGGCCAGTGAAACTGTTCTTGCACTGTGATACCAACTAAGCCCAAGTGCCCTAAGCCCTGTGCTAGTTTTGACTTTCCCTTGAAACTGAGTGTTGAAATATAAAGAGAAAAGTCCCTGTGAAAGAAAATGTTCCTGGCAGCCCCTCAACAGAAACATAATCTAAAAATTGTATTTAATTTGAAACTGTTGTTTTGAAGAGTGTTTTGCAAAAGTGAAGCACTTGTGGCTGCTATTAAAAGCTAGTGAGGACTGCCATGATCCCAGCCCACACACTGGCCATTTGCCATGGAGTGCTGTGGCATGGCTGGAGAGCAGCAGAGGCAGAGACTGGGCAGGCACTAGGAAACCCAAGGCACTATAGTCAGACCTGCTTAATCTGAATTTGTTTGCAAATGGGATTTAAAAAAAACCCCAAGAAAATCTTGTGCTGGTTTAATACTGCTACAAATTGCATGGGTGGTAAAGTATTTCTTCCAGCCAAACAGAGGCAGCACAGATTAGACAGGACTCACTATGGTTTTGTTGAGCCTCCACTGCTTTCCTCTCTCCCTTTCAAAGAATTTCCAAAAAAAATAAATCTGCTTTTCCTGAGAATCAGAGTAGTCTAAGTTAACTGTTGTGCAAACCTGCGCAGGCAGCAGCAGTGACCAGTGCCTTCAGCCAGAGCCAGCCCTGGCTGACAAGTGTGTCCCAGGCACATGGCACCAAGGCTGAATTTGGCATTGGTAAAAAATGTGGCCATGAGATTCTCCTGTCAGCAAATTTGTTGATGTTCCTGTGGCTTGCAGGAGAGCAAACAAGGAAACAAATGGTGTCACAGATGGGGCAAGAGGGATTTAACTTGCCCAGCAGAGGCAGGGGAAAAGGAGGTCTCAGCCCTGTGGAAAACATCCTCTCCTGAGTGCTACAGCTAAGCAGTTGCGCCTCTGCTCACCTTTTTCCTGACCCAGGGGAGCAGTTCTGACCTTGCATCATAAGAAACCAAAAAAGGCAAGGCCAGAAAAGAGAGGTTCAAGTGTCTGCTGAGTATCTCTATGCTGAGAAGCAGCAGTGAGGCAGCAGAGACAACAGCCCCATGTGGGTCCTGGGACACTCATCCCTGGAGGACCAAGTGTTTTCAGTAGCCCTGCACTTATCTCTGCCGAGAAAGGCAACAAAGAAACACATGGGAAGTGGTTTGGATACTTCTGGATAATTTTGGTAATGTCTACAGTCATGTAAAATGTCCCTTAGGATTTAGCCAAAGACCCGTAGTGATGAAGGGCAACTCAACTGCACAGTGAGATGGTTGCAATCTCTGGCCATTAGCGACTAGGGCTGGATTTAAATTAAGGAGCAGACAACAAAATATGCAAGAAATCAAAAGCCAAGTTTGGAAGCTAATCAGTGCCCTTGTTGTCCCTATTATAATAAGCTATAAAATCCCTCCTTTAAAAAATGCTTTTTGAGCTGTTGAAAAAATGCTGTGTAAACACTGTCTGTTAATTAATTTGTGTTTAAACATTACTTAACAATCCAGTGTTACTAAAGAATTGTTTCATTCTAAAAATGTCAAGCAACAGGAATACAGCTGCCTGTTTATCAGAGATTTAATAATAAAAATTCAAATAAATATTGACCAGATAAAAACCTAATGTGCAAATACTTAAAAATATTACTCTTGGAATTGATCCACCTACATATAAATAATAAAAAAAAGGGGCTATTTATGCTTCATTCAGAAGGATTATTCCCTTGCTTCCTGTTTCCAAACAAAGCAATCAACCTCCGATCCAAATAAGCATTATGGCCAAGACTGTTAACTAATTGCACTTGCAAGAGGTTTGCCAATTGCAGCCACCCAAGAATCCAGCACTGCCACCAATGTCATTAGTTTTTCATTAGCCCTTGTGAAGTGAGATATTTTTCTTAAAGACTTAACTCCCAGAGCCATGTGATTAGGAGATATATTGACTTTTTCATTTTAATAGCATGTTTGCACAAGAAAGCTTTCAAATACTATGCAGGTGAATTCAAAGTGCTCAAAAAAATCAGAAAGAAATGTCAAAAGTGCGCTCAGGTGACATTGTTATTACTTGAATCTGATTAGCTTTAAGCCTCATGGCTGTCAAGGCCTGATTGATTATTTTTCCATGGTAATTCCCATCTAATCTGTCTGTTCTACATGAAAACACATGGTTACACCTGCCCTCATGGACAAGAAATGCACAGAGGAAAAAATGTCATCTGTTTTGTTTGAGATACAGTCACATGCTACAAGGATTTAGGCCTTCTTCATCTGCATGATGCTAATGGGAAGAACAACTTCTGAAATAAGGGAGGAACCTAAGTGTACATCCAGTTTTAAAATAGACTTCTCACAGTTCTGTCAACTTCACACTGAAACTACAGAGGACAAATGCAGGTTTGCAACAACTAGAGTTCCTGTGGATGAAATGGTCCACAAAACCCTGGAGTTCTCCAGCTTCTCTTGCCTTTCAGTGATATTTG
Organism: Acanthisitta chloris; assembly: GCF_000695815.1. NCBI lineage: Eukaryota > Metazoa > Chordata > Aves > Passeriformes > Acanthisittidae > Acanthisitta > Acanthisitta chloris. The sequence goes on along the minus strand of NW_008666223.1, from coordinate 39,148 downwards.
GGAATATATGTGTGTATGTCCCTTCAAAAGGCCAAGGTACTATTCCTACTCTAGTGCTGCAAGCAAGCAAAACTAAGCTGTGAAAAATAGCATAAACACTGGCAATTTGCGTTGAATGAAAATAAAAGTTGTCTGAAAAGAAGGATGGAATAAATTCTCAAATCAATGACATTTTGGACCCTACACAATGGTGCAGTTATCTTAAGTCTAATCTCAACTCAAATGGATTAGCACACTCTAGCAAATGTGTTCGCTGCCCTGTTAATCAAGACAGAGTAAACAGTACAAGCCCGGCTAACTCACTGCTCTAGATGAAAGCCCAAATCAACAACGCGCTCATTTTTTCTGGAGATTATGGGAAATCTTGTTCTATTTTATTGCTTAGATGTTAGCTGATTGAGTCTGCAGAACTTTGCTCACACGCTAGGCGGCAGTGCCCACCACCACTGCCACCAACACCATCGTACCTGACTCTGCCACATCAGCAATGTTCACCCCTTGCTCTTGTGCCATGAAGCCCAGGACGGAAAAAATTGCGAAGCCAGACACAAAACTGGTACCACTGTTCAGGCATCCCAGCAGCAAACAGTCCCTAAGTCACACATATGTCATGGAGCAAGTTAATTAAAAAAAAATTAACCCATTGTCCCTACTTTATTTACATCATTTAGCTAAAACACTAAACCCCCTTGGATGGAAACTTGCCTATAGCAGTTGTATTTGTACTTGTTGTAGCTCCCCAGGGAAGTCATTGCTCCTAAGCAGATTGCATATGAGAAGAAGATTTGTGTCCCTGCATCTATCCAGACCTAAAGGGAAAGATGGAAATACTGTTATTACCAGCATCATTGCATTGCAGCACTCAATGCAAACACACAGTTCAAACTAAGCAAAGTCAACAAAACAATTGTTTCCATTGAAGGTGAAAGCTAAAGGATCAGGGAGACAAAGAGAACATCACATTTGCAAATTTGGCTTTTACAGGGAAAAGAAAATTGTTAGTATCAGAGCCTACAAGAACATCATATCTACAATAGTTCCTGTTTCCCTTCCCCAGAGAATGATGCTCAGTATTTCTAGTTTCTTAGTCATTCAGCTGATCTTTCCTGTTGGCGCAACAAGAAACGTGTTTCAGTGCAATAGGAAATGCAGAAATATTTATAACATTGCTCATTTCTGTTGTAACTCATTTTAGTTAGTTAGCTGACAGATTCCTTAAACTGAGGATGTGAAAAGCTTGAGAAACAGGTCGTGTGTTTGGTGTGTTTGTTTTTCTAGCTTTCTGGTTGTTTTTGTACCTGTTCAAATGCAAGATAAAAAGCCATAGGGGTGGGGGAAAACAAGCAAAATACAATGCACTTTATAAGATACATATCTCATCTTGGTCTCATGATTCTTTGTCCTGATTACTCTAAAAAACCATATACAGATGAAATAACCGTACGCTCTGAACGTCTTGGCTAGTAAATACGTAGCAAGCTATCTGAATCCCATCTGTTCTCTTCCTTCTGCTAATGCAAGTTGCTAGCACCAGTCAAAACCAACGAGGAGTCTGAGTAAGTGAGAATGCAGAGTGCAGACCATTACCTCCTCCCTCCCACCATTGCCTTCCAGCACCTTGCTGACTAGTGTCTCCTCAGACGATGCTTTCGCTAGACCGTGGGAAGGGGCCTGCCAGCTCACATGAATCTCTGCTACATTATCGCTGATGCTTTGATTAGGGCTAATGGTAGATCATAAAAATGATAGAGTCCCATAAAAGAAGATTAGTTCATAAAAATAGAATGTCTCCTGTGAAGAGGATGTCTTGTAAAACAAGACAATGAACCAGATTTCCACAATGTTTCTTTCAATTACACTTTTCCTACTTCAGTTATTTAGCCATCCTTGAAGCTTCATTTTAACAAAATACTCATTAGAAACAAATAGCAAAGACAGATGTTATTTCCTATCACTGTAACCAACATTTTGTTATTTTGAAAGATCCCTTGTTTTCTTTTTTTTCCAGGGTTGTATTGCATTTTTCTTTTTGCATTTCTCACATGAACACTATTGGCTGAAACGATCCTGGTCTGCTCAAGTGTCCCACACTTGCACTCTGTGAGCACAGGCAGGAATTTCTACCTATACAGAGAGAGTAACACTGGTTTCCACTAGCCAGGGCTAAGCAAACGGTACTTCCTGTGCCTCAGAAAGCATTTTCTCCACCTTCTCATGGGTTTTCATTCTTCTGTAATTTCATTCACTTCTCTCCCAATCTCCTCTTGAGCAGTGGGAGCTAAGTGACACTGGTACTCACAGTTTTCGCTTGTTGTTCCATCTGTGAAGCTCACGTGTTTCTCCTTTGAAACTAAAGACTATCCTCATTAAAAAAATGCATCTCCCTTACCTTACCAACAAGAAAGCTGAGATTGTATAACGGGACAGAGTCTACAGCCTCAGAGTCCTTTGACACAAAAAAAATACACACGCATACACACATACATGCACATGGAAAGATGCATTAACACATGTAACAGTGACCTTCTTAAGCAGATCTCTGGAAAATACAACCCAGCATTAATGTTCATGCTATATTTGGACCTCAACAGACTGTGGAAAAAAAGTATTGCTATTACATCACCACCATCACCCTCCACCATCCCCCTTCAGAAATGAAATCGTCCCACTCCCCACTCCTGGTTCTGTACCTGTGGGTCAGCTAACCGTGAGATATCAGGGTAAAGATAAAACTTGATGCCTTCTGCAGCTCCAGGCAGGGTCACGCCACGGATGAGAAGAACAAGGAGCATGATGAATGGGAATGTGGCAGTGATGTACACTACCTGGAAATAAAATAAAATAAAAGAGTATGTTTAGTCTGTGGCAGCCAATGTTACACCTCCAGAACCAAGAGAGATCTAACAATGGGAATTCAAAGCCCCCTCATAACTAAAAAGGACCCAGCCTGAGTTTCTGTGCCTACTTTTAGTTTAATGGTCTTTATCACCTTATTGCTTTAGGCCTGAAAACGATGCATGAATCCCTCAAGAGTCCCTCAGTCAACACTGACATCACTCATGCAGAGAACACACACAGTTTTATACAACTCATGACTTTTGTTCAAATTTTGCCTTTGCCCTGTTTGTCCTCCTCACATGACAAGTGCAGCTCTGCCAGGGAAGTGAAGATTTCGTCACTGAGGGTGCCTGAAGCATTACCTCATTCTTCACTGGAACTTTAAAACTTACAAACTGCAAACAGTTTCGCAAGCTCTGCTGCTACCTCTGACCTTGTTGTGCAGCCCCACTACTACTCCTACAGGCAACTTCCCCATCACAGGCCCTTCGTTCAGAGATGAAGGTAATTTAGTCTGCGCTGCCATGTCTCCTTTCCCATCACCTTGAACACATGGAGCCCTTCAGGTTGGAATCAGTCTCAACAGTGGTTAATTTCCAGTTCCATAACTTCATTCTTGCCCTTGCTGCCTATTCAGCAACATAATTATTGGAAACTAAGGCTCTATTCATCCAGTTTGAGAATATGTCTTCATTATCTTTAACCTCTATTCCCACTCTCTTTGAATAACAGTCTACTTCTTCTCTTCTTGTTATCTCCTCATTCATTTGATGAAAGAGCCCTTTGCTTTCATCTCCAGCACGAGGGTTAATTGAGCTTGCATTTGGACAGTTCTATCTTTAGACCCACACTTTTTGACCTCTAACATTTTGCTTTCTTTGCCCATCAGTGCTTTCTCTCATTTTTTTATAGAACCACTGTGTTACAGTCAAAAATCACTACTGTCCAAGAAAGGGTACTTTTCTTGGAGTCAGATAATTCCCCCAGGTAGTTACAGTTTGCTGCCATGAGTTAAAATGTATTTTTGTTTTCCAGACTTTGTTTAACTACTGCAAAGCTCCCAGGATGCTCCATTTTTTTTCTTGAGTGTGTCCTCTGAGAATAACGAGGAGAACTCAAAGCCTGCATTGCCATAATAATTCACAGAGCTGGATTGATGTCATAGAATGAAAGGAAATCTTTTCATACATGTCCTTCTTAATTCTCTCTTCAAATTTTCTGTATATTTTCCACTGACAAATAATATATATTACACATTAGCCTAGTTTCACCAAAAACCAGAAGGATAAAATGGGGGTTTCAGTGCTTTCTAATTTTTCTCACAAAAAATATATGCCTTGACATATTTGCAGGAGCTGAGTAAACAACCGTCACAGAGGCCTTTGCGCTACAGGTAAAGATTCCCTCACAATGCTGCAGGAATTTTTAAGATCAAGCACATTAACCAAAGCATAAGCACAACTACTATTTTTCATCATGATTTCATGTTTCTTTGTCCAATGCTCTACTACAAGATGAAAAAAACTATGTCTTTTTTTCCCCCTGCTCTCCAAAGAGCCATTAACACACTGGAAAGCAGGGAAGTGCTATAAACAACCATCTACTAAAGTAAACTAGACTTCTCAAATAATTCAAGTCCTCCATTAGAGTTTACAGTTTACTTTTGTTTGACCCCAAAGTTAATGGAGTCAACCAGAGACTTTCCAATGGTTTTGCTGGGCTTTGGCTCCACACCCGCACGAGCTCAGACGCCGCAGAGAGTGGTGAGTGAATTCCTACCAACTGCCTTGGTTTAGAAATGAGACCATTTTGCAGGATTTCCAGAGAATAGAGTTTTAGATGACTGAATTTATCTGACCTGTTTTCAACCTGTTAGTAGGGACTGGAAATCGTGTTCCACATCTTTCCTGAGCACACACCAGGCTCATCAAAGGTGCTGCAGGAACGTGCACTTCACTCAGCTGCTGCAGGAGGTTTACTGCATTCACCTTTACTATAAAACTTACACAACCACCTCACTGGGTCACATCAATCAGAGGGAACAGAGAAGCAAACGTTTTTGCCAACATGTCCTTTAGAGATGTGGAAGCTGTTCTCTGGCAGAAATCCAGGGTAAGGCACCAGCCTTTTAATGAGACTCTGTGATAAAAATCACAGAAAGCAAGACAGAAACTACAGTAAAGCAAGTGGTTTAGTCAACAGCGGAACTGATGAGGTCTTGTTTCCTATGGAGTTTTGTCTCTTGGTTGATTCTGCAGAGTACAGCAAGCTAAAACTGCTCTTTCTGCAGTTGAAGCACTTGCAACTGCTCCTTCTGACTTCTGTGGGGACTGATAAAAGATGAGCTCATACTGTGGCTATTTTCTTAGGAAGGGCACTAATGGGGTCACTCCTCTCCACCTAGCTGAGAAGAAATGTGGGGGAACTTTGTGTTTTGAGATCCTTCTGCCTCTGTCAGACTTCACTGAACACTGCCTCAGGCAACAGGTTTGAAACAAATGCAATGGCTTCAAAAGCATTTGTTCATGAATATAGGTATAAAACCACTACTGAAATTAAGGGGCAATAATATCATGCTTCATGCGAAGCGACTGGCCAAGATTTGCTGTAATTTGCTTCTTGCACTAGAGTGGGATGAGGTTCAGAAATGATGTAACTGTTATCCTTTACAGGAAAACATGATTCTGAAGAGCATGCGATGGGACTAAAACCACAAGCCATCCAGGATCTCTGTTAATGACAGTGCTTCTAAATGAGTACCTAAGTTTAGTCTCCCGTGTCCACACACAGCTCTTCCCTAAGCAAGCAGCATTTCAAAGAATGCTATGCATCCACCAGTTTCCACTGACTTAAAACATCCATACCACAGCTATGTTAACACCCATCCTGCTGCACTGACAATGAACTTGACTGGTGTGAGAACATGGACAGGCAGCACAGAGAACTACTCATCACAAGCCTAAGACCTTCCACACTCATGACATGCATCATTGAGACACTCATCCTCTGAGAGGCAAAGTGATACTCAAACTGTGCTCGTATCTGCTTCTTGATGCCATTCCAGTAATGGCTACTTGACTCACAGGTATTTTGGGCACTAGTAATGACTTTCAGAAGTCAGTTGAAAATTAATTCCACTCTTATTCAGTGCAAAAATACATATTTTTCCAGGAAATGATTAATACCTTCAAAAACAGCATTACTCAGTATTCCTAACATCTGCTAACTGCAATGATTATAGAGAGGGTAAAAGAGCACTTACTTTCCCAGTGGATTTGACTCCTTTCCAAATGCAGAAGAAACATATCACCCAGACGAGGAGAAGACACAGTGCTAGATCCCACTTGATAATACCAATATCTTCAATTCCTGGGGACAAGCTCAGTACATTGCGTCTGAATATTTGAAAGGAAACAAAACAAGAGAAAGATGCAGGAGCTCCGTCGATGCAGACTCTGGTTGTGATGGCTGAGAGTACAGGATGGTGTGGGGGGCAGTCAATGCACAGGCAGATCTCTGCCCTTGGAACACTGCTTGCTAAGTGAGTGTGGCTTATGTAAGCAAAGCTCTGCTTTGCAACCCTATGTCTCTCCTAGGTCTGTAGGACTCTGTTATTCACTATACTGCACCAAATTTAAAAGTTAAGCTCTTTTTAGCAGCCCATGACCACCTTAATGTGAGATAAGTATTTGCTTCCTTGAAGATCCAAGACCAGCTAGCCCCAGTGTCACAACAAAACCCAGCTCTGAAGCTGCACAGCAGCAGTGCACACCACGTCTTCATCATGGACACTTGCAGCTGGCCAGAATCCACGTGTTTCTCCTCCTTTTCAGTTCATTAGCTAGGCTGCCACAAGGAGGAAAGGGAAAAAACAGTGCAGGGAGCTGTCACACCACACAGCTTTGCAGGGTGAAGGCTTGAGCCATTATCCATTCTCCCGTTGGGTCCCCCCAAACAAACACTGCCTGGGCGCCACCACCTCAGCGCCCCTGACACCAGAGCCTTGTTTAGCTAACACCAGATATTTGGGAAAATTTATTCTCTCACTTAAGTTAATAAACACAAAGAAATTCCTAAGCTGTCTTAAGGAAACAACATCTGACCATCGAAATACTCTGATCCTGAGGAGGAGTACCCATTAAGGCTTCTCTCTTTTGGAAGTTGCCATGACTTATCATTGAATGTTGATTAAAAACTATTTTAAAAATAATTTCATGCAACATGCAGTGTCCTCACACACTGTTCAGACTTTGTTATACCTGACACGTCATTTGTCAAATATGTATGAAAGAACAAACCGTTTCTTACTGTTCACTGAACTAAAACTCCTCTGCATATGAACCTACTAAACTCTAAAGGGTTTCTGCAAGGTGTTTCTCAGTCAAGGAAAAGTTTGACCTCAATTACAACAGAAATGCATTGCCTCAAGACTACAGAAGTGAACTTGCTACCTAATAAATTGTTAATTAAATTTTATTTTCAGACAGCTATAAAAATCAGGCACTTTCCTTCCCCATAGTCATGGAGGGCAGAGCCCAGAGCAGTCCTGGTGCTGCACCAGGTCAGGCTCACACGTGTGGTGTGCACAGCTTTGCGTGCGGATCCAGTACACAACAAACCACTGTGGTTTGGTTTTCCATGAAATTTCTTCTTTTTTTTTTTGGTTGTTACCATGGAAATAATAGCAAATGAAGTCACCAATGGAAAATTGCAATTAGTTTTTGGAAACAACCCTGGATCAACCAGTTTAATAGGACTCAAACACTTGCCCATCTGTTTTTGCTTCTCTGTTGCCAAACTCACTTGGATTACCTGTGTGACTGTGTTCTCACACCAAATGTTTTATTCTCCCTGAACGTGTGTGCATTTTGTTATGGAAAAGGACTAATGGCACCAGACAGGGTAAGTCTGCCCTAATCAGCACAGCTATTCAACAGTTATGAGAAACCCCTTGGTAATGAATATTTGGCATAAAGTTGCAGTCCTGCTTCACCTGAGCCTAAAGAAACGATGGAAAAACCTGCTGTGCGTACACAAAAGAAGAAAATACATTTATAACATGACAAAGTTCAGCTGCTTTTTAAAAAATAAATGGCAATTTTCCATCGAAGGGGCAGTTCATATTAAAAAGGCAACCTATAGAGCTGGCTCTCGGGAAACCGTGAATAATTGTCTGCAAATGCCTTTTGGAATAAGGAGCTCTATTAATGCATTCAGCTGAGACTTCTTTGCTGTTTATTCGGGAGCTAAAAGCAAGTGGTCATCTCCCCTAGAGTTTGCCCAGACAATTCTTTCAAGTTTTTCTGAGAGTACCCCAGTGTGTTACTGAAAGCCAGATATCTTACTTTTCTATGGTGAGGCCGCAGCACACCAAGTGATGTGATGGCTTTCTCTGTCCTGGATTATCCCATCTCACGACGACAGACTACTCAAGGCATCCACTCAGAATTACCTGGGGAGCCTCAGCATTAAAACCGTTTCATGAGCTCTAACCAGAAGTATTCTTGCAGCAGCACTCGACCTGGATTTGTGATACCCTGTAAATTCAAGTTCAGGAAGGAGCACGAGCTGTGCTGTGGTGATATCTCTTCCATTTTGTAACATAACTCGCTGCTGTCGAGAGTCAGCCAAGTCCACTCAACTACCTTCACATAATTTATGCATGGAGTAGTTACTCATTCTAATTTATAGTCTTGGTGCTGTCATTAACTGTCACTCATATAATCAATGGGACAACAGGCTGGGGGTGAGCTTGTTGTAAACATGAGTTCTAGAACCTTGTTCAGACACTAGTATGTTCTAGTGGTGTGCAATATGGAAATGTAATAGGAGCTGTAACTGGCTGTAGAACATAAACAAAAATAAAATGAGGAGAGTTATGCAATCCTTGAAGGATATTCCAGCTCATTAGTCAAGCAAATGCAGACAGGACCTTTCGAACCAGGAAAGGTGAAGTACCCTTTCATTTTGGATGCACACAAATAACTAGCACTGAAGCAGTTGTACCAAGGACTACTAAAAAGAGAATATGAAAGAACTTTCAAAACTCTCTAGTTTGCCCCCAAAGGCAGAGCTGCCCTAGATTTTGTTTAGTTTTTTTGTGTTGCTCCCTTTAGGATTACATGCCATTAGCATGTGATGGTCTTTCTTGGGATTTGGACGAATAAAGTCTGCTGATTACCAAATATTTATAAACACTTGGCCAGCACCAGACAATCAGAGGTTTTGTTCAACCATAATTACCCATTTACACTTATCCCTTATGTATTAATATGTGTGTAAGCCTTCAAGGTTTAGGACTTTAAAATAAGATCTGCAGAAATAAGACTTGAAGCATGTGATACCAAGAGGTAAGTCTCCTGATATAAAGCCTGATTTGCTTAACCCCCTTTTATTGCTGCTCAAGCAAGCATGTGATTTGCACAGAACATTAATTCAAATGAACTGAAATGTCAGGCTGTACTATATGTCCAGCCAGGGCTGAGCAGTTCAACGTGAAGAGGTTAATGCATCAACGTGGTCAATTATATCTGGGCAGCATTAGTTTTACAAAGCAATACTGATGAGAACACTATATAAATGTCTCAGAATAAAAATGGCATTGGGTTTCATAAACCAAATACTCAGAAACCCCTGAATTAAACTGCAATTAATTGTGCCACAAAGCAGATGGGTATCTTTAGTTAAAGACTAATCATTTACCTGTCCTTTCACTGTGGGTAGCTGGCTGGCAGCAGGCATTGTCTATGATGGCAAGGTACCTGAAAGTTCTTAAAATTATTTTTAATTTCAGAACTATAAAGAATAGTAGCATGGTTAGGGAAAAAATGGGGATATTAAATGTTTGCACCATGTCAAAGCTATGCTACTTTAATTACAACAGTGCTGAGTGATCTCTGCCCTTACTTCAAGACACCAATAGTTATTTATGCAGAGGGAACAGCTATTTTTAATACTCCTGGAGGTGCCATGACTCCCAGAGGCAGCTCACTCTGCTAAGGGCAGTTTTGCCCATGATGAAACATTGAGTTATGGGCAGTATGTCTGCACTTGTAGGGTTACAGAGCCAAACTCCTCCCTAGTCCAGGGAAGCATTCAACTCATAACGTTTAAAACTGTTATTTGAGGACAGAAGTTAAAGTGGCTGCAAAGAGCAAGGAGAGCTGCCTCCATGAGCACTAATCACTGGGCAACCTTTGCTCTGACTCTGCTACAGATATAATGAGGGCACAATGGAGGGAAGGAAAGCACCATGAGTGTGGATCAAGGATTTATCATCCAGCCTACATCTGTCTGACTGTGTCAGGAGAATTTGTTTCAGCTTGTAGGGGAGTTTTCCAGACAGAACCTTGGTTCTAAAATCTAACTAAAAGCTTCACCTCTAACCTGCTCCCATGGGGACATCGTTCCCCTAGTCCATGGACAGGCTCCCCGTCATAATGCCCTTCCTTGCACACCTACTGTGTTATCCACAGAGAGCTCTGGTGTTCCCCAACATGCTGGAGCCCCCACTCTATCTTTTACAACCCTTTTCCCCACTCCCAGCCCTATTGCTTTCTGCTATGGTATCTTCAGTCTCCTGAGGTGAACATGCTGCCTGGGATTCCAGGGAGGCAACTTGGCCCAGAAACCTGTGCATTACAGGAGGAGAAGCTTCCAGAGCAGCAAGACAAACTCATGGCCACATTAGAAGGTTGCCAAGCTTGTGAATGTTCCTAGGTACAAGAGGACCTGTCAGCAAAGTTACTGCACAAAACAGTGCTTTGGAAGTCTTTGGGGAGCAACTACTTCAGGGGCAGCACTGTGGATCTCTGCTTCCTCAGAAGGCCTTGAGGAGACCTTTGGACATCCTACCAAGCCAGTCACTCATTTGGATTCAAGGCCTTCAGTCCCAAAGTCTTTGTGGGAGAGTCCCAAGGAGTGAGAGTTGCTCCCTTTTCTACTGCAACTTGCCTCTAACTTCTCCTAAAATATCCAAAGGTACCATTTAACAAACGTTTTCTAACTTCCTCCATACTTACAAATCAGGAGTTCACCTGGGAAAGCAGCTGTCCCTCAACATGGAAATGCAGTACTTGGTGAAAACCACTGCTCTTGCAGCCTGCACCATGTCCCTCAGGCCA
>NW_008666223.1:26486-28151 GCF_000695815.1 Acanthisitta chloris | reverse complement strand
CTGAACCAAGATCCCATCTGCCCTTTGCATTTTGGCTCTTGTGTTACAAATTTTAGCACAGTTATGAGACTATTTTTTTTCTAAACCTAATGTATGCCAAACATCTTTGGCATGAACATCATTCCTTCTGAGGCTTCAGCTAATGCTTATTTTTAAAAATAAAGAAGTAGGTACAAGTTGATCAGGGATGAAACTAGACTTTAAACATGCTGAAAAAGCCAAGCTGGGCCAGAAACTAATTCTCCTCTTAAGTGACCACCTAAGCAAGTAAAAAAAAAATAAAAATTATTCCTAAGCTATTTGTAGATCCTCTGGATTTAAGATTCCCTACAGGAGTCTTCCCCTGCTGCTATGTTTTGACGCTTATGTAAACACACAGTGATTTGAGGTCATGCCTGTTCAGAAATCAGGTTATGCAATATAATTTAAAACTTCAAAAATAAGAGAGAAATGAGAATAAGAAGCTTAGGCCTGATGAAATTCAGGCATCTGGCAAAACAGTCTCCCCAGAGACTGCACAGAAAAACGATGTAACAAAGATGACCTGAGAAAGCTACAGTACAGGACAACGTTCACCGCCTCTGTCAGATTTATTACTGAGGTCAAAGCCTTGCATTGTTGTCAGACTGAAAAGAGATGTGTTATAGCTTCACAGAGTGTGCTGCAAATGCTAACAATTGGGGAAGAGGTGATGATTCATTACTGTTTCCATTGTAAAACCCTGCTATCAGGGCACCTGCAGTGACTTGTTTCTGTTCTCCTGCTGCACTAAGAGAATCCCAAAGAAGAAGGAACAAATTTTCTTCCAAACAAAGTTTCACTGGGATTTTAGGGCTCCCTGTGCGCTTTAGGATGAATACAGGTATGCATCTAATGCCTTCCTGCACCACACCCAGACTTACCAGTCTGTCTCAAGACAGGTGAGAACCAGCAGCGAATTCTGGTCAAACAACTGCCACACAGAGCAGTTTTCTTTTCCTATTTAACACTCCCCGTTGGTCCTCCATAATATCTCAGGCCTAACCTCTGGCATGCCATCAAAGCTTCCCAAATACACCATGAAGAGGGGGTACTTACTCCCAAAACTCTGTGACAGGAGAGGTGAAGTTAGTGGCATTGAGTGATATCCAAAGCGTTTTGTTCTTCCTGAGAGTGTCTTCCACACAGGTCGGTGTGTTCCACTTCTGGTGGCAGTGTGCCCACGGCAGGACGCTCTGGAACGACTGGAACAGGTAGTAGAGTCCCCAGGCCAGGATCACGATGTAGTACACGTTCAGAAGGGACACAATCACTATGGAAGCATAACCAATTCCTGGAGAGAAGTGGAGAGGAAAGACCAATATGCAGATGTGACAGCTGCTGCTTCCTAGGGCGCCTTGTGACCTCGTGAAGTTGGTGCTATTCCCACTGTGTTGTGGACTTGTATCCTCCCCTACCATACTGCTGATGGAAACTCAACTCAACTCAGCTCAGTCACACATAAGCACAGACCTGCCACCATCTCTGGCACTCAGGGCTGAATTTCTGGCTGAGGTTTGCTGACATTGAGGGGAGGTCTGCAGGATGTCTACCCAATTTAGCACTAACCCAGCTATTTCAAGTTTCAGGAGAAAGAATTCAAGGCATCATGCTTTGCTTATTTGGGAGCTACACCATCTCATGTCT
>NW_008666223.1:22347-26444 GCF_000695815.1 Acanthisitta chloris | reverse complement strand
CCCCCAAGCCAACTTCCTCAGCAGCAGCTCGGCTGGGCAGCCCCTGCACCACTCCGTTATTGACTGGTTGAGCTCAGTCTATGTGGTGAAAAAATAAAAAGGACAGATCTTGAATGAGATAAAAAGGAAAACTCTGAAGGAATCCATGTGAAAGCCATTGTTTCTGCCCCAATTTCACCTGTGCAAAGGAAGCATAGTATTGATGGCTCTTATGGTTAACTGGATCAATCTTGGCTTAAAGAGTTTGCCATTTATGAACCACAGGCCAATAAAAAGAGACTTCCTTTCAAAACTTAGAGCAATCTCTTACAAGAACCTATGAGGTTCCCTTTAACATCACCCTGATGACTATTCCAGCACCTGGGATACCTGACTCATATGTTACAGTTTAAAACCTTGTTGCAGCAGGAGTCTTTACCAAGAGATTATTTTTATGTCAGGTGAAAACAAGCACAGCAAGTGCTATTTATTCTGTACAGCTACATTTCCTTCAGGAAATACAGCTAGTCACATTAGCTACACTTTCTCTTTATGGATGCCTGGGAGATTGCTATTTAAACAAGGAACATTCCTTCCTCCTCCTCAAAATAAAAAAAAATAGCACTTCATAAAAGTGGGAGGAGGAGGAAGAAAATTAAGATATAGCAGAACAATTACATCAGCTTTAGCAGCTTTCTGAGTACTAGGTGGGAGTGTGAGCCCTGCAGAAAGCCCCCACCCCTGCTTGGGGTGACATAAGGGAAGAGAGATGCCTGGAACAGCAACAGTGGCAGAGCTCCTCCTCAAAATAAAAAAAAATAGCACTTCATAAAAGTGGGAGGAGGAGGAAGAAAATTAAGATATAGCAGAACAATTACATCAGCTTTAGCAGCTTTCTGAGTACTAGGTGGGAGTGTGAGCCCTGCAGAAAGCCCCCACCCCTGCTTGGGGTGACATAAGGGAAGAGAGATGCCTGGAACAGCAACAGTGGCAGAGCTAGAGACATGCCAGAGTGCCCACTTCTCTTTCCAAATGGGATTTGAACAGTGCCACATGTTTAGTGTGGTTATTCCAAACGATTCTGCCTGTGCTGTCCGGCTGTAAAGGGCATCCTCGGCTGTTTTTCTAACCTGTCTTTCATTTTTCATTCTAGTTAGCTTCCAGAGCATCCTTCATATTGCTACTGTAAGCAGTGAGTCAGGCAAAGGGCCTTCAACAGCATCAGACCAATGTGCCTGTTTGCCAGGACCTGCTCTATTGTGACCAAAGTCCTGTTCCCGAATCCTACCAAAAAATGCTGTCCACATTGTGACTGTATCAGTAGCAGAGGGATGATGCCAATGCTAAGCTTTCACATGGCACTGTGATTTTTATTTCCAGACCAAACTAACATTTCAAAGATGGTTTCATTGCTGCCATCTCAACTCCCAAGACAACACTTCCTCGGATACTCGTAAACAAAATGTGCAATTGCCTTTAAAAGGCATAATATGCAATTTCTTTCTTGCTCATCGGCAGTTCTGCCAGTTAACACAATGATAGCATCAAAATCAATACCTCACTCTGTCCTTCAGACTCTCTGACTTCTACCTTTCCAGGAACCAATATCATACCCTCAATTACTAGAGCAAATAGCTGAATTAATGGACATGAGGGGAATGGTGTTGCTACACATGGTTTACACAGGTGTCTTTAAGCAGCAAAGCACAACAAGATGTACTAACCAGTGAAAATAGGGCAGATCTTTTCCCAGCATGTAATTCCACCTTCAGAGGTATACTGTCCTAGCACCACCTCCAGGAAAAACACGGGAAGACCTCCCCCAAACAGGAAAATGAAATAAGGTATAAGAAATGCACCTGTTGAGAAAATACAATAGCACAAAATTGAGATGAACTGAAAGAACTTACAGAAGATCATCTAAAAAGTGGTAATAAGCACATATAAAGAAAGAAACATATTTGATACTATAATATGATATGATAATCTTATTTTGTAGTACTTTTGCTCATATTCTCTGCAAAAAGAATGGGTATATGCTGGAAAGGGCATTTTCTTACCTCTTTAAAGTGAAAATCTGCAATAACAATGGCAGATTGTTAGGCACACAACAGTTTCACGTGGCTCAGAATGCTCTTATTCTGAAATCCCCTGCTCTGAAATCCTACTGGTCTATATTAATACTGTATCTTTTGGTCAAAACTCAGGCTCAATTATAGCAGAAGTAAAAGAGCAGTAAAGGTCCACTAGCAAAACATTTTAAATTGCTGTTGTTTTACCCTAACGAAGTTTTAATAAAAGCTATGAAGTAATAAAACAATCTCTGCTAAGACTGGTGAGAAAGGCAGAAAACAGATGTGTGACTATTCTTCTTAAAAACCGGATGAAGACAGTGAGAAATAGTCAGCATAAAGCAGAGAGACTGACCCCAGAGGATGAAATAAATACTCACCTCCGCCATTTTTGTAGCAGAGATACGGGAACCGCCAGACATTGCCTAAACCAATAAATCCACCTGCCACGGACAGCAGAAAGTCAATCTTGCTCGCCCACTTCTCACGCTGGGGCGGCTTCCCCTCTGCCTCATCCTCAGGCCGTGTCCCCGGGCTCTTGCCGGGGGAAGGTTTGAGGATATCCTTATGGAAATCTTTCAAGCACTGAAGCTTTTCCTTTGTTGCCATATTTCTGCTTTCTACATAGAAAAAGAAAAAAAAAAAGGGGGTTTATTAAACAGCCTTTTCCAGTAGAGCTTTCTAACACTGCAAGAACTGTTTAGCTAAACTCATTCCATAAAAACCAGTGCTGCTTATCTAGCTGAGACAGGAAAATAAATCTGATACCTTCACTGGCCAGGAGAGACAAAGCAACCCTGAACTCTGAACAGTGCAGGGGACAGCAAAGCTCTGACACTGCTTGCTGCCTACCTGCTGGCTGCAGAGAGAAGGTGTACAAAGACTGCACACTGCGTTGGCAGCAGCACACAGTGTTACTGAGCAAGTGTCTCATGCTGTTTCCATGCCCAAAATAAGGCACAAATCACTGCATCTGATTCTTTCTCAAACATTTATGTGAAATACAGCAGAATAGTAATTCTACCCTTTCCAGATAAAACCCATTCTTCTATTTCCCAATAACCTGAGAGAACCTGAATCATTTATTGCTTGCAGTTTCCATTCCCTGAAGTACTATAAAGCTTTCAGAACACTATATATTCATAAAAACGGGAATGGAAAGTCATTTGTTCTAATCAACCTGCGGGAACTGAAGGAATCTTTTCAGTTTATTCCATTTTCATAACTGCACTGTTTTCCCTTGACATCAATAAAGGGACAAAAATAAGCCTTTATATTCAATTATTGTGTTATACACACCTATGCAATTGAACAGTTTGCCAAGAATGATGGCTCCTTAGTTAATTAAAAAGTCAGTGGCATGAGTCATATGAAATCATAGCTGGATTTATAGTTTATATATATACTTTATGATGTTCAAAAATCAGAGATTGTGTAAAAATAATAACAGAAAGAATTATTCTAACAAGTGCCTTTTTATCCAGGATTTTCTAACGAAAACAATTTAGACATAACTTGTAGCTCTTATGTTAACTCAGATCTCAGGCATATGAGGCCAATTCATTCCCCACATAACTCAAGTGACTTTAGCTGGATTTGACCAGTTATTTTTGCATAGTGTTTTGATACTGAAAAGCACGTGAAAATTTTCACCAGAACCAAGCAAACCAGCAAGTTTATTCCAGCCCACAACCATTCCCTGCTTGTAGATGTCATTATGGGTGCACAGCCATAAAAAAACCATGCTGCAGATTATCCTGTTTGATAGCTGCAACCCTCCCTTGTACCTGCGTGCTGGTTTTGATTTCTAACCTGATTTAGCTCGTGGCAGAAAAGCACGTGAAAATTTTCACCAGAACCAAGCAAACCAGCAAGTTTATTCCAGCCCACAACCATTCCCTGCTTGTAGATGTCATTATGGGTGCACAGCCATAAAAAAACCATGCTGCAGATTATCCTGTTTGATAGCTGCAACCCTCCCTTGTACCTGCGTGCTGGTTTTGATTTCTAACCTGATTTAGCTCGTGGCAGTGACCCTTGAGCTGA
>NW_008666223.1:0-22331 GCF_000695815.1 Acanthisitta chloris | reverse complement strand
TTTTTAATCCGAACATGATTTTGAGATAGATATGCATCACTGTACCCGTAAATCTTGCCATCTACCACGGAAAGTTTCAGAAGGCTAACACTGTCACAAACCACAGCAGCTCAGTACTTGCCTCACTGAGATATTGGTGGCCTTTGTAAAGCAGGCACTGTGAACAGCAGTCGCCTATCAGGCTGTGATCTAAAAAGGGACTTTAATCTCCGCAATGTTAATCATTATGACTTTCTACTGTTTTTTAAACAAGGCCACTGTGAGTGTACAGAGGTGACAGGAGCATTGCAATACCTCCTGGCCAACAGCAGAGAGAGCTCACAGAAGGAGAAAGTGGATCACAGGGTGATAGACCATCACCACCCACTGCAGGGGGATGAGGGCAGGACACATATTCCTCCAAAATACCTCCTGTGGGTCACTGTTAGAGACATGGTATGAGATAAAGTAGTGCAGGAACTGAATAAAAATGGCAGGGACAGCTCTATAACAGCCTTTAGGTACTTAGTTTCTTTTGGGACTTAATGCACAATAGCTAACTTGAGCTGTAATATCATGCATGGAGAGTAATGAATGTGCCTCCAAGAGGGATTCACAGTAGCTTTAACCTCCCTGAGCCATATGCATCTCAATCCAAGGCCTGAACAGGCACCATCCTTCATAATGCCCTGGAGTCATCTCTTGAGGGAGTGAAAAAAATAAGTGGATGCAACTGCTTTTCTTCAAAGAGGTACCCACAAGGTGGCTGATGTCCTGCTCCCACTGCAACAGCTACCAGGCATGGAAAAAGCACAATTTTGCTCTCTTTTGCTATTTGTGCTGCTTGAATCCCTATCTTTCATCTCACAGAAGGATGTCATAACCATCAGGCAACAGGCTATTCTGGGATGAGGAATGAAGGGCATTTGGACTGTCTCATGGAAGCTGTTCTTCACGGGGGTTATCCAAACACTCACCAACAGAGGAAGGAAGTGTGAAAAAGAGAGACTGTCTCACACCTAGTGTTTAGGGTATGCTCTGGTTTTTCAGGCAATTTTTTGATGAACTGCTTGGACAGCTATGAACCTGCTTAACAGGGCACAGAGATATATAGATTTATAGATCCCTGCAGAATTAGGTTTGAAATAGGAGCTTAACTGCTCCCCATTGGGACTGATACTGGAAATACCCCGAAAGAGAACACTGGGCACACAGGCTCCCCTTATGTCAAAAAAACAAGGGGACCTACAGCATTAACCACCTCTAAGACTAAAAACTCTTCCAGGATTGCAACTTTTTGCAATCTACTTTTGTCTTGCAACACAGAGTTCTTTATTTTTCTGCCAGCTCTAATCCTCTTGCCTGTGGATTTACTTTGACCCAGGTGTTAGTCAGTTCTACCCAGAGTTTGCAAGGCTGACCAGCTGATTGCATTCTGTCAGCCCTGACTCTCCCCGGGACAAGGTGATCACCCTGTGGTTTGTCCCAGTTACCCACACACGAAGTGTGAAATGGTGCCTTTCCGGACTCCTTCTTTGTAACTGTGTGGGACTGTGCATTTTAAAAAGGGATTTCTAATTTGTCTCAAGATACCTCAAATTAATGGCTGTGCTTGAAAACCTAATTAGTGAGCGCAAATGTTGTTTCAGCCTTAGCTAGAGTGTGAAGATGGATCATGATCTTCATATAAGCCCACGAATGACAAACCCTCAAGGTTACTTTTGGGGTGACTGTTTCACTGCATGGGTGCCAGGATTGGGACCACCACAACTTTGGGGCAAGTCACCAGCTCTTGAGAGTGGGGCACAGTGGGGTGCAGTACCTATCCAATGCCTGCACAAAATTAGTAACAGTCCAGTCTCACTGTGTTTAGACTTGCTGAAGTCCCGATTGTGTTTCGAGGGCCGGCAGCTGTGGCTGGCAGGCACGTACTGTCCACCAGTACCATAGGAATTGTTGCTAAGCGGCCACCTGGGACTGCGGTCCCAGCCCATGTCACGTTCAAGGGATGTCGGATTTATCCCCCTTTGCTGCCAACCATTGGTGTCCACCCAGCCATTCCCAATTACAGGAACTGTCTACAAAGGCTGCAAGGGTGGGGGGTACGGGCGATTCTCCTTGGCGAAGAAAAGCCAAGAAAATCAAGTTTGTTTAGTGAAATGCATTGTCTTTTTCCTTAATGGGGTTGGAGTTTCATTTCCTTTAGTTATATCCCACTGGGTGAGGTTAAAATGGCTCTTAGGGGAAATAGTCTGACAGAGATGCTGAAACAATATGTTGTCACCGCCCAGGTCAGAACCAGAGAATAATAGGTTATTTTTACTGTATCACTTAGTGGGGATGGTATCCGAGATCTAAGTCCATCTGATTCCCCCAAGGAAATATATTGTAAGAAAATGCCCTTACAACCACATAGTCCAAAAGGAATGATCCAAGCCTGAGGCATATGTCTGCCTCCCAGAGACACACGTCTGCCTTCCAGGAGCCACATCTGTCTGGGAGAGTACCCCCTCCAGGAAGCTTTGGATGGCCCCAGGAAGCTCTGGCTTCATGTGATGAACTTAACATGGATGAATAAAAAGCAGCAGTCCAGCCTGCTATTTACAGTGTGCCACCAGGCTAAGCCCAGCCACACTACAAGAGCCTGATCCAAAAGCAAGGGGAGAAAGCATCCAGACTGAGCCAGGCCCAGAATCTGCTCTCCTACACTGGTACAAACTCTCATTAACTGAGGATGGAGTCATCAATTTTCAAATTGATTCTGGTAAAACATGGAAACATAGAACAAGGGAGCAAGCATGGGAGCTTCATGCTTCTCAAGCACCTGCTCACTGGTGCTGCCAGGAGCACCTCAAGGGCTTCTCTCCTGCAGGAGAATCACGCGCCTGTGCCTCGCACAGATTTCATTAGGTGAGACACCCTTCAATAACACAAGCTCTGTTGCTGCTCCCCGTGACTGATCAGTCTTTGGTGCACAGCTGAAAATACCAAAAGACCAGCCATAAATGGAGAGCTTTTGCAGCCAATCTGGCTTGGGCCATCCCCTGGGCTAGAGCTATCGGATCTTCACACGTACAGCCTGCACCTCAGATAACCCATACCCTTTAAAAAATACTGGCATTGAAACGTAATCCTTCATAACATGCAAAAAAATTAGTGGTAAGGGAAGGGGGAGGCACTGGACAGAGGGGTCAGATGGTGAGTGATGCAGATGGGGGAAGGCCACCAGCAGGGCCAGGACCTGATGGTTGTCAGAACAGACACAACTCACATTACTGCTGATCCACTGACTTTTTTTGACAGACAACTCATGGATTACACATCTGAAAATACACTGTGTTCAGTTTCTGCTTTGGGATTACACTAATGATCTGCTCCAAGCTTCTTATAGCTGGAGACAAGTGACCAACGCAGGGTAACACCTTTCAGGAGAAGCCTTGAGGACAAATCCATGGTGGATGCTACCTAATTTAATAGTCTCTCAAAATCAAGTCTTCCAAACAATGGTTTTCCAAATGCTAAAAGAAAAGGGAAAATCAAAGTCTTCCTGTACACACAGATATGCGTTTGTAAATATTTACGCATGCTAAAATGCATGCCCTGTCTTGCATCTGAACATCAGAAACCACAGCAAAGCAGATACTTCTTTTTTGGTTGATGCATATAAACCCTGATTAGAGATTCAACATACTGAATTTGTGACTAGAATGGCGACCGAACATTTGTTTTCTAGCTTCTTCTTCTGTTAGAAAACTACAACCAAAGTAGATATTCAGCATGTCTGTGACCTTGATGGGAATGCTGCCTGAGGGACGACTTTATAGCTGTACTGCTGATTTTATGAACTACTTTTGCAGTGTGATGTGTACCACCACTACTTTTGGTTTCAAGCACTCTTCTCTACAAAGTTCAACCCATGCAGAATGCATGTCTTGAGCTTCTCAGTGCCCTTGTCTCCTTTTCTGCCTCAATGACTTTTGAAAAACATCAGTTTACCACATCATAATTAATTTTTCTAACCCTACTTAAGCTCACTGCCTCTTTAGACATTGCCATCTCTTTTATTTTTCTGTCATTTTTAATTTTGTATCTTGCAAATTGAAGCCAACGTCCCTTAAAAAACTGAGCTTTCCTAGATCTGCCAATCTATTTGTGGGTTGGTTCTTTTCTAAATTATTATTATTTTATATTCATATTCATGAATATTTCAAAATTAGCTGCCCTGATTGCTGGATCAGAGCTGCTCTTCAAATAAGCACCTTCCACACTCATTGAAAGCAATGGAAAAGCTGCTATTGATTTCCACAGTAGTAGGGTCAGGTCCCAAATAAAACTGCATTTATTATGTTTGGCTCACTTCCTAGGATTACTTGGAACTTTGAAAGCTGTAATTCTTGATGTTGACAGCTCCCCCTCCCTCCTGGAGCAGTGTGGTTAAGTCAATCGATACATGATTAAAATAAACAGCCCCTTGATCAAACTTATGGCTTTAGTGCAAGTCTCTCTGATCTGCAGGAGAAAAAGTCTTTATATTTGGCAGCCCTCGAGGCCACACCAGCATCCAAAGAGCACCTGACTTCATTTATTGTCCTTAGCTCATATCCAAGTTCGTTCTGCTTCACTGAACAAGATACCCATGTTTTCTGAAAAATAATACCACCCCCTTTATTGCACACATTGCTTCTCTTCTTCTTAAAAGTGCGTCTAAAAATTCCCTGAACTACAGCTCACTGTTCTGTCTTTAATGGAGTCCTCTTTTTCTGATTACTTTTCCCTGGGAATGGATTGTTGTTTGAATGTCTATCCATTTTCCTTTTCTTCTTTCTCAGTTTGCCCTCCAACTTTCACCCTCTCCCTTCTCACTTCTTCATCACTTCCTTTTCTTTCACTATGACACTTTTTTTAGCCTTCTAAGACTGACTGGAAAATATGCTACTGAAAATTTTCTAGGAGCAAAATGCACTCCATTATAAAGCTGAAGTCTATTCTGAAAAGAAAGCCTAGGGTTTAATGCAATTTCTTTTTCGTCAGTTGTGCTCTGGACAAAAGGTATCTCTTTTCTCTACATGCTTTTTTCTCACTGGTGTTTCCATTCATGCACTTCAAATGCTTCAAATAGGCACTGTGTCACAGCACAGAGCCGTTACAAAATCCTGCATCTTTGCTCAGATTTCAGCAGCAGAAAATCCACAGTCACATAATACTCCTGATGCTCATTTTGTTCTACTTATTTATGTCAAAGAACAAAGCAGTTACAACCGAACCCAGAACAGGAGGAAATTAAAAGCTCCTTTCCTCTTGCATGGGGTGGAAAGGATGAAAATGAATTCCCACAAACTCCAATGGGTTTGAGAGGCAACATGACCCTGACCCTAAACAGGAGCTGAAGCAAAGATGATGGTTCCCAGCCTCAGGGATGGAGCCTGATTCCCCAAGGAGGTGGCCCAGGGCAGTCCTGGCCCCCACAGCAATCAGTGAGGAAGAGCATGAGATGCAGTGAAGTAGAGGACTGGCACACTGAGTCACACTGGGTACAATTCTGTCCTCCTGAAATCCTCTGTGGGCACAGTGTCTCCTGTATCCCAGTGGGAAACCACGTGTTGTGTGCTGGAGACCCATGGCCCTCCTGCCCTGTCTCCTCTTCAAAGAAGAATGCCCAGGGGTGACCCTTGCAAAGACAACCATGGGAAAGGAGAGCGTGAAAGCAAGGGCTGGCAGAGGCAGAGAGAATGAAGGGAAACTGCTCATCCTTTTACACCATACTGGTAATCATGCGCAGGAGAACAACCAGTTAAAACTTGGGTTTGTTCACGTGAAGCCAACTGCTGACCTAATTTAATGCCTCTGGGTGCGCCAGCTCACAGTCTCCTAACTGTCAATGGGCTGGAAAGATCCCCCCTGCCAACCCTGCCTGCTCCCTCTGCTCTACCAGCTCTCCCACTGTGCAAATGGAAAAACATGAATTTACTGGGTGACACCACCTCTCAAGGCCTTCATCCCTATGAGGGGACCCTTAACAAAATGCAGGAGTATATTCAAGTGGTGTAGCAAGCTGATGGCTTTCCAAGCAAGCAGGGCATTGTTGAAGAAGGTTTGATGAGCTGTGCGCACCCTCAAGTCTTTAACCACCTTGTACCCTGCAGTTATAGACCTTTTGACCGAAAGAACAAACACTGTCACATTTTGTTTTCAATCCTGGAGGTCTGCTGTTGAGAGGATTGCAATTCCCTAGCAAGTCTTGGTGTCAATTAAATTAGTTCTATTGCCACAAATAAACCACATAAAAATCAATAAAGGATGTCCTTCAACCTGTTATAAAAAAAGGCAAAAACCTTAAAGCTCAAAAAGCTTATGAACTTGAACAGTCAGTGGTGCACACTGGGCCTATTGGATTTTTTGCATGTGATTAATAGTGTATTGATCCTATGTGACACTTCTGCAAGGCACTTACAACATGTGATAATGTCAGACAGCAATCTCTGTGCTGCGATAGCCGAGCACTGCCCCAGTGCAGGGAAGAGAAACGATAAAGTGGCCATTTAGTAAAGCAAATATGCAATAAAACATATGAATTCATTATTTCAAAGTAATATCACCTCACCTGTTGGGGTTTTTTTTTAAAACGAATTCTAAATTTAGCCTTAAATTTAATGAGTTTACCAATGCTTTCATCAAGTTCAGGGCTTCCTCATAATTGAAGATCACTGTACTTTTTCAGTATGTTTTCTAAGTAAGTAAAAAACCAGATATATGTGTAAGATTACATCGTTTTGGGAAAACAAGCGGAGTTTTCCCAACCCAGTAATGGCTTTGATCAGCTTTGTAACCAGGCTGTTGCCGTACCTGCCTAGGCCACCTCCACACAAAGCCGGAGTTGTGCTTTTATTACCTCTATCCATTTGTCTTAACTCAAACAATAACTGAGGATAGATTTCTGTTCCACCTGTGGCAGCTGTTCAAACATGTCATACAGTACCTTATTCCCACAAATCTAGATCCCCACGCCATCAGTGACAGAGAACAAATCTCTCGACTTCTTTGTTCCTGTGTCCCATCCGCATAACACCTGATTTTTTTTCTAGACTACAGTAATAGAAGGAAGAGTTGTGCAACACGGCACCGTGGGCACAGAAGAGCCAGCCAACCTGTACCAGGAAAACAGCTATGACACGCACGCGATCTGCAGTGTTAGCCTCATTACAGGGCTATAAAATCTGAGCAGGTTACAAAGCCCTGAGGGCTGGGCCATGAGCACTAAAACTTAATGGCCAGAGCGAGCAACTTTTGATTTCAGCCTTGACTTCTCCTCCATGCTGGCAGTAAATACTAGGAAAAATATGATTCAGTGACAGAAACGAGCTTTAATCTTTGAACGTGTGGAACAACAACTCTTGCTGCTGAATCAGGGTACTTGGGTGACTGGGGTGTCTGCAAGGGCACCACTGCTCACAGGCTTTCAGCCATCATCAGAGATTTCCTAAGCACCCTGAGGTTTAATTTACTGTTGTTGTTTTTACTTCGAGCTTTAAAAAAAAAAAAAGGGAACAGAAACTTTAAGCATATGAAGTTTCACACAGGAAATGAAATTGAAACCACTGATACGGCAGTGCAGCTCGTGGGGGATGGTTCTGCAGAGGACATGCTAAAAGGAGAAGTGGCAAAGCTAGTGAACAACCTCACAAAGAGCACAACTTTGCAAAACAGGTTGGTGTATGTAGACTTTCACACACACACAAAAAAGTGAAGCTCTGTAGACACTATGATATTTATTTGCTTTCATGCAGCTGGTGCCAGGTGCTGGTTTGCACGGCTGCACAATGGCATGTTTTGTTTGAGCCCAGAACAGCCTTGGCTTGGTCTCCAGCTGCAGCTCCCTCCTCTCAGCTTCCATGGCCATCCAGAGCCACTCACCCTGCACCTGGAGGGCATTTCAGAAGGAATACCACTATGCCCTACAGGCCTCTCAATGGGCATTATTTGATCAAGAATCACAAATTTTTGATCACTACTCATCTACTTTTAAGTTGTGAATTGGAAGTAAAACCTCTGGTATTGACCACTAAACCAATATTCTGTTCAATATCACGTGGTTCAGACTGATTCCCAACCAGAGGGGTATTTTCAGTTCACTTTTGCCACAGGCCTCTGATATCAGCTTTCATAGACCGAGCGCTGTGCTTGTTTTTATGTCAAGAGATATGAAAACCAAACAACACCAGAACAAATACTTCACTTTTCCAAGGAAACTAACACTTCTGCATACCACAGTCTGCAACGTGCAGAGCACACACCAAGCATGAACAAAACCCTGAGCTCACACACTACTTGGACAAAAGCCCCACAGCATTCACCTGGAATTGCTGCCTCCAAAGGGAATTCTTGTAAGAGCAAAGGCTGACTCCAATACAAGAAACAACTATCTGTATTCCCACCTTAATATGAGGGTCAATCCCACAGATTACAGGACCTTGTTTTTCTGCTGGCTTTTGCAGCTAAGCATCCCCAAATACAGCATGACAATATATGAACAGCCTGAGTATTTTTCTCCATCTCATCTTTTCAAACACCAACCGATGGTTTCATTGCAGATTGCTTTTCTAGTTCTACCTTGACTACTGTAAACTTAATTTACTCCTGTTACGAGCTCAAAGCTGAACAGTTGAGGATTTTTCTTAGTGCAATTTCATCTCGGTGAACATGCTTACGTTAGATCCCAACGTGGCACATTAACCTTTAATATCTAAAGCTGTTTTCATCATGACTACAATTGGTTTTCATTATTTGTTTTTTGTTTGAAAAAGCTAATTACAGACAGATGGGAACCTGTTTGCAGTTCCACTATAAACGACGGGCACCTGACAAGCAGCTGAGATAGCAATTAAAAACACTCCATATATAAACTAATGGTAGAAAGCGAGAGACTTCCTTTGGTCTGCTTGTCTGAATGTTTGTAAGTGATGTGTTCAAGAGCTACACGCAGTAGTACAATATGCACAATATTTCTGAAGAAGGAGAAACCTAGGTGATTCAAAGTCAGGTGTATTGCTTTAAATTGCACATGTGAATACTATCTGCCCGTTAAATTTGACTTGCAATCTATCAGTTGTGTCCTGCAAAAAGAGTGAAGAAGGGATCTTCAACCCTACCAAGCAACAGTATCTTTTGTTACTATATTCCCTCTACATGACATGACACCTTTTTCACACTTGAAAGAGCAGTACCCTGCATCACTTAAGGAGGATCTCTATGAGGACAGAGAATTGATGTGGTTACAGAAAAGGGAGGGCCACAATCTCTAGAAAAAGTATATGAAAGCACGTCTGTCACGTTAAATCCTGATTTTAGAACCCTGCCTTGCATAAAAAGGAACAACAAAGGCTTTTGGTTGCTCATATTTCGTCTTTCCTCAATCCACTATGGTAGCCCCATTCGTAAACTTTGCTTTTGATAGAGCCTGATGGGAAAGAAGGTGTTTGCATAAGGAATATAATTCTTGCTGATAAAGGAGAGATATGGAGAAAAAGCACCTTTTCTTGTCAGACTTGAAAGAGTAAGCTTATAAAATTATTCCCATATTTCTTTTTCCTAGCAAGGGAATTTTTGAGTTGGTTTTTTTTGCCTAGAATAGCTAGATCATTGTTGGAAATTCCATATGTTGATATGGAGAATCTGAGTGTGATTTTGCATTCTTCCAGCACAATTAAAATAGCATTATTTTGACAAAGGGCATTTGACAAAGGCCAGTGCATGGGCCAACCCATGAAAATTTGCTACCCGATTGAGCTTGCAGATGCCCCTCTGCACGTCTGAAGCTCTCTGGCAGACAGCTGCAGGGCTGGGAAGGCGTTTAGCTGAGGAGCAGATGCTCTGTGCAGCATTAACTCCCTCACGTGGCTACAGCCACATGAGGAAACTAGCACGTAACTGCACAGCGAGGAGAGTTGGTGACTCACTAAATCCTAAATACCCCAAAGCTCCCTTCAAGACTGCTAGAGAATGAGATTTGTAACTGAAAGGGGAAAAAGGTGATCTTTACTTTTTAAATACTTATCACCCTGATACAATTGTGCATCGAACTCTTCAATTGATAACTTCAATTGGCACTTACTGAAATCCTGGTAAAAATTCCAACTAATTGCAGAGATACCCAGATTTCACCTACTGATCTCCCTTAAGGTGCCATTGACATCTTGATTTCTCTCCCATGTGAGTAAAACCACTGTCACCTCATCGACCTTCAGGAGATTGCTCCTTTTCTATGCTGGTATGAATGAGAGTGACAATGACAGGAGTGAGGAGTTAATGACATGCACAGCACCGTGCTGAATCAGAACAGGAAATGGGTATTAAACAGAACCATAAAGCAATTCAGGTTAGAAGGCAGTTCTGGAGGTCATGTAGCCCAGCCCCTTGTTCAAAGAAGGGCCAACATCAAAATCAGACTGGCCTGCTGATGGCCTTATCTGGGCAAGCTCTGAAAATCTCCAAGAGTGGAGACCATACAATGTCAGTGCAACCCATCACACTGCTTTGCTCTTCTCAGAGTGAACACTTTTTCCATATAAATAATCTGAATTTCTCTATCAGACAAAGAAGATGAGGAGGAAAAGGTAGAGGAGGATTAGCACAAAATGACAAGATAATACCAAATGGAAAGCTCGACCTTCATATTCTGATACTGCACATGTACAACACAAGCAGTTGGAAAGCAAAAGATACTGAGGGGGTGTGAGGTGACTGACAAATGAGTAAGCTCCAGGTTAAGTACAAAATAAGCAACAGTCCCTGGTGGCAGCATATCAGACAATACTCATTGTATTGCCAGAGTAAAACATATTTCTTTAAGAAAACCAAACAAAAAGCCCTACTGAGTGATCCAATGCAAGCCAAGCAATTATTGCTTTCCACAATGTGTCCTGTGACTCACTGTGCCACAATGAATTGGCATATGGTGCTCATTCAGGGTATGTAACTCACACATTATCTTTGAAGAGCTAATAGTTACTTGAACCGTAGTTAATTTTGGGGGTTTTTAATTCCCCCATGGCAATGCAATAAATGTCATGCTTATTATTGCATTGTTATCATTTTTAAAAAGTGTTTTTAGTGGCAGGCAAGTGTCATTAACGCCTGAAATCTCTTGTATGCTAGGAAAATCAACTCAGACAAACTCTGGCATGCGAAAGGACAAATAATTGGTAAACACTACCTGTGGTCTTCTGGGTCCAGATTTGACTGATGCCAAGAGCAATCAACTCCTTTTTGGCTGCAAAGGATAGGAGGGCACTCAATACCTTACAGAAGGCACTCAGTACCTGGCAAAAATCAAGCTTTCTGTGTGCCAGCACCCCACGAAAGAGCAAACCTTGAAGCACGTGCAAGAGAAATGGTTCTTTTCTCTTGCAAGGGAAGGCAACCTCCTAGAGAGACACAGAGCCAGCTCTCTGTGGGGTGCTGAACACTCCTGGGTCTGGAAATGGGGCGCTTTCTATGGTTATGCCACTTTAAAAAGAGCTCTAACTCTATGTCTCTCTTGAAGGAGACATAAAAAGCAACAAAGCATCTGTCTTTTCAGTGAGTCTGCCTGAGACCAGGAATAGACTGGAAATCCAGTTTTTGTCACGAAGAAGATGTAAGAGATGCCTAAAAGCAGGGACTGAGTAGTGGCAAAAAAACACCCCATGTGTGATTACAAGAAAATCCTTCTCCTATAATCAATATTCCTCAAATGAGTCCAGACTGCACCATGACTTGTGAGTACAACCAAGAGAACATGGCTTCAGAGTGCTAATGGAGATTTCTGCCAAACCAAGATGATTTCATAGCGGTAAAAATCCTGTATAGGCAAGGTCTACCTAACACTTGTGTATACATCTGACACAAGTCCACTGCAGCCAGTGCTATTCATCAGCAGAAGTGGGTCGGTAAGACAGAAGCAGACCACTGGAATTATGCCCATGTAGGAACTCAGAGCTACAGCAGAAGTACCACGGGTTTCAAGGTCAGCAGGACTGACTCCTGAAAGAGGGGGTCTGACTTTTGACATTATTTACACAACAGCAAAGCAATAGCAATGCTACTGGAATCAACAAAGCTATGCTGGAATAAATCAGTTGAGAATTAGATCCTGAATTTGTATGTCTTTGAGCTAATTTCACAGGTATCAAACAACACTAACATCTCCAAATGTGACTTGGAAAGAAAAACATCAACAAACATCTCAGCCTACAGCTTTATTGCTCCCTGATCCCTGAGGAGGCAATTATTCCCTCAGTGGTGTTCTGTATAGGCCAAATGCAATGATTGCCAATACAAATATTTTGTTCCTGTGTTTTTGCTTTACAATTTGTAAATTTGGACTGTGTAATCTCAGGTGTTTTCTTCAGTGTTTAACACAACAGGTTCCAAACACTGATCGGAGACTATGGCCATGACCTTAGCATAAATGACAATGGTGATAAAGGACCTGCTCTGCTTATTTCCTCCCCTTGGATCTCCTGAACTGTTTAATTGTGTGTCAGGCAGTTGGAATTGTGCCCGAACCAAGACTGGCAGCATCTGACCTGCATTCTTTTATTGCTACTCTGTAGGTTCTTTGCTAGTGGTCACAAAATATTCTCCACATCCTCAGAAATACCTAAACATTTGTTGCATCTCACTGACCCACCTTCCTCTAGGAATGCACTCGAGAAAGGGCAAAAGTACACAAAAACTAAGTAGGGCTCAAGCCTTTTTCCAATCAAAAGTCATGCTCATTTATACAGAAATGTCAGAGTCTTCATTTCACCCAAGGAGATAAAACCAGCATTTAGGTAACAACTACCTTCTCCTCAATGCAAAGACCCTTCCACCAGAGAAGGAAATGCTGCCCTTGTCCAGATCCCAAGTGCTCATTCTCTGCTTGGCTAATTCATGACAGTGTTAGCTAGATTTTCATTAAAGGGTATTATTTGTAGCTGCTGTTTTCATGAAGCAGCTGTAATAAACAAGTGAGATTTATGTTCCTATTTTAAATTGCTTGAAATAATTCCTGTTGTTAAATTTGGACTCTGAAAAAACCTACTGGTTTCTCTATTTTTTTTAAATAAATACAGAAGGTACAAAGCAATCTACCACCACCAGTCAGGCCTGGGCCAGAACAGTATGCACACCATCCACCAGCCAAAATGTGTTTTAGATGAGGAAATAATCTAAGTTCTCCAAACAACCTTTTAAAAGTAAATGATGATTGTGCTGAATTGTTTTAACAATTGCATGATGTGTTTTTCTTCGTCAGCCTAAACACAGACAGGACTTTATTTTATTCCTATTCTGGTCTGTACAGGTGCAAATGGGCATCCCGAATCGGGATCATGCTGGTAGGCTCAGTGGAAAACAGGACCACCACTGAGCCCCAGACCCAGATCAGAATTTTGCAGCTGACTTCCTAGCTTGATGATTTATACTGCATCTAATAGCTCCGACCCACGTCAGACATTCATATACCAAACTCAGAGCTTGTGGTTTGCCCTCATCTCTGCATCATTTATTTTTCCACTCATTGCCCCTCAGCCACAGCTTGCTGTATTGACAGTCCAGATACTTATTTAGAATAAGTAAACACAGTGACCTCCCCAACCCAATTTGGCCGTTTCACGGCTAGCACTGCATTTCAGAGCCTGATCCAACAAACCTGCTTCATGACAGCACCAAACAAACATCCTCGAAAAAGCTTTTCACTCATAGCTGGGTTTTTGGTTTTTTTTTGGTTGGTTGTTGGTCACTTCTGTGACTCATCAGGCTTACAGTATTTCTCTTGGTGTGGTGCCACCATCTCGGCAGTCCAGGTTTCCTCAGTGCAACGGGAAAGACAAGCTGAAATACCAGGGGCCATGGCAGAATTTAATGGTTCTACAAGAGGGGACTGATGTTGAACAGACATCCAGCTGACTACAGCCCCAGAAGAGGTGAGGAAAAGATGATCTGCTGTGAGAAAGACCACATCGTGCCATGCATAGAGGAGATATAGAAACAATATACTAATTGTATAAAGAGGGAAGGTACAAAAGGAAGCCAGGAGAAGGCTAAACCTGTCAGTTTTTACATTATGAACTTTTATAACTAGAGGAAGGAAAAGTTAGGGAAGGTATACAAACAAGAATGATGAAGCAGGGAAAGGAGTCTGGACTAACATGCAGAAGACAGCTGTAACAGGTATCAAAATGTAAAATTATAAGTACTTCTTTGCTATACGTATAATAAAACAGTGTAACTTCTACATAAATGATAAAATCCCAGGGCATTAAAATAAATAAAGGCACACTGTCTTAAATCATTCCTGGGTAAAATAAGTAAGTGGCATGCAATAGGATGGGGACTTAGTGCTAGGAAGTATAAAGCCCTACACCTTAGGAGAGCAGTGACATCGCTTGAGGAGCAGCTAGCAAAGCCATGAATCCAAGCAAGACCTAAAGGTGATTGCAGGTAAGAATAGCCAAGTAATAGAGTTCCCCTGTGTGATGCTACTGAGTGATGCAGAAGGGTCAAAGGCTAAGCTATTTCTGGATGTATGCATGGGAAGGGATGATATGGAAATCTAAAACATTATGCTATGTCAAAACAGCAGTGAACAAATTATGAACTGTTCAAGTCTCCACAGATTAGAGAGGAGATAGAGAAATGAAAGGAAATGCAAATAAGGACAATAAAAGTGATCTAAGGAGAGAGTAAGAGAGCTAAAATTGATATGTTCTATAAATGAGAAGACTCCTGGGCTGAGATCCAGCTATAAATACCTTCAAGGTACTGTGTGTAGAGGAAGGTAATTAATCTAGCTCAAAAGATAGTAGGACAAGAAGCAATTGCTTGAACTTAGGAATGGAAAAATTCAGGATATATAATAAGAAAAAGTTGTTTGAAGAGACACATCTGCTCACCAAGGCAGACTCCCAAGGTGACAGCTAAGGCAATTACTGTATGCAATCCAGCACAGGTTGCATAAGGAAGGGACTCTGGGAAATTTTGCCATGACAGCTTTCTCCTGTCCAAAGAGATCACCACAGTCCAACTTAGTTTTGCTCTTCATCAGTTATCTTAAAGACTGCTTTCCCGTTAAAAAAACCTGAACACAAACCCTAACCTATATATCCATGAAATGAGAATGCATCTATACCAGAGCTCAGAAACAGGGGTGTGTAGCACTCCAACGTGCGTCGCAGGTAATGGGAAACCTCCCCGACACTCTGCTGCTACTCAGTGGTGTGTGCAATGTGAGTCTGTTGGGTGCCAGGCATGAGAGTGTCAGCAAGAAAAAAGTGCTGACTCAGACCTCAGATTATTCTGGGTATCTCAACATCAAGGCCAAAGGCCAAAGTGGGAACTACGTCTTGTGATACTTGTGGTCTTCCTCAGGCTTGTGTTAAGACATCCTGCATGGAAGCTTCCAATGTCACTGCATAAATTATGTACTTTGATTTATGGTTAGCTGAAAACCAATGCTAGCAGTATTTAATAACCCTCAGGTGCTCTAAATAGAAAATAAAGAGGAAAATAAAAACCCCAAAAACATTTGCAACAGACCTTACAATTTTCAATGACAAACGGATACACACAAACGTGAGGAATATAAAACCCAAGTACCGTTACACCCTCCCTTAAACAAATCCCATCCCAACTGCACTCACCAATCGGGACTTCTGTCCCCTCCTCAATGTAGATGGGCAGTGGTGATTCCTCCATAGGATGAGGCACTGATGGAAAGTAATGAATTGTGGTAGTATTTGTCGCAAAGTGACTACAATAAGATGGTCCCTTTCTTATCATTACAACTACATATGGCTGGTTACTATCACAAAGAGCCCTTTCTCAAAGTGGTCACCTCCTGTCACAGTGACTAGTGCAAGTCACAGTCTGAGGGGTTAATCCCCACTATGCATTCACTGCCACAGGAGTAAACCCCTCTGAACAGGTCCTGGGAGAGATCCCTGTCCTGGATGCTTCACCATCCTGCCATTTCACTGTAGCCTCACTACTCCCATCCCTGGAGTTTTACTCCCTTTTGGAAACTCACACAGTTGAAGTAGCCAAGGGGAGCCAATGCACAGACAGGCACAAATAGAGTTATTGAGTCAAAGTCATAATATTTCATGCACAGAACCAGAAGAGAGAGGCTCTGATGCTCAAAGCTTGCCGTTAGCTATTGAAAAGCCACAGCAGGTGATGGAAGGCTGCACCGCAAATGGCCTCTGGACCACTGACTTTTCATTATTTTTATCATGTATTTGACCTAGGAATTCCCTATTACTTATTTGTGATACTGCAATCTCCAGGCAAAACTCTTCAGATCTGCACTGCAGGCTTATTCTGCAGTTTCCAGGCACCGTACAGTCACTGCTGTAGGGTTCCTCTGTTTGGGTTCTTCTCAATTTGGGGCTTCTTCTCTTAAAGGTGTTTTTGTCACACTATTTGCCATTTAAAATCTCTGGGAAGCATATGCTTCAAAGGCATTTGAAGAGCTTTGAATCTCCTACACTAGAATGAAATAATAATGAGCTACAAATGTTGAAAATAGTCATACTCAAAAACCTTCTGGATTTTTTTTCCTTCTCCATTACCTTTTAAAAATCATGATGTACCTTCCCAAGGATACAAACCCTTAACTTAGTCTCAGCTAGGATTCCCAGCTGCAGGGAAGGAGGATTCTTTAATCCTTTGTGGGGTATCCTTCACTTACTACTGGATTTTATATTTTTTAGAAAGATTGTCTTATGATATCCATAAACCAGCCAAAGAACACTTGTGTTTTAAAGCTATTAAATAAAGCATCTTACAATGTTTCTGCTAGCAACACAACCAGAATAAAGAGTGTTTTGAACAGATGCTTGGCTAGCAACAGGCATAATATAAACCCCAGGCTGGTGCTTTGCAGGATGCAAAGGGCTGCCAGTTCCCTGCCTCTTCCTAAGCCCACCCCTCGCTCACGTGGAAGATGAAGGGAAGCACAGGGGAGAGGAAGAGCAGAACACGATTGCCTACAGAACTACTGTACAAGCCACAGAAATCATGGTCTACTGGGACGCCTTGCGCAAGCCACTTTTATCTAGAAGCTGAACTAACATTCCAGCTCAACAATAGCAAAAAAACATTTGTTACCACACGGCATTTTGCTACATATTAACCAGCAGTTGCTACGCAAGCATAATGGAGTGCTGCAATTCCGAGATATATGTTATTTTTTTTACAAAATAAAAATGTTGACTTATGGGAAATCAGCCTGAGGTGAGTGCTCGTGGGCTTGCCATGCCACTGGACACAGTACATGCTTGGAAGTTATGCAAAGCAGACCCTGCATTGGGAACAATGCAGTCGTTTTCCTTGCTAAGCTAATTTTGCATTAAGGCAATGAGAGTCTTCATCTATGCAGCCCCTTAAAACATTAAATCAGATTTATTTACTAGGAAGAAATACCAGAGCAGAGCTTCCTACACTACTCAACCGTTTTCAGATCTGAGATCTGCAAAAACACCAGGCCACTGCATGGTGTGGAAAAAACCCTGTTGTATTTTCATGACATGCAGCTTTCTCAGTCCCATGAAGAATACTTTACCGGCTCCACCAGACGGAGCAGCCAGGCTGGAGCCAAATGCTTTCCCAAAACATTTGCAACAGTATCCACCACTGGCTGGTGGCATCTACTCTTTAATGGGTATCACCATAGGTTGTAGAAAAGGCCTGAAATACCTATCGGCTATTTGAGGTCAAATACACATACACACTCTCTGTCACCCACACATACACAATGCACACACTAGCACACGTACACGCAAACAAATGGCTCCATAGGCAGAGCTTGGATTCTGTAGGATCCAAGGCAGAAAAGCTGACCTTTGTCACAGGGTTTGGGAATCAAGGACTCTGGGGTGCTAAATCAAGCTCTCACTTACGGGTCTCCTCTGCTTTGGGCAGACCAATTTAGCATTATCCCTCCAGGATTTACACACCAACTTTATGGGCATGCTGCTTAAATGTCTGCAAAGTGCTTTGCAATGGTTTCTAAATTCAGCAGTGATATGCACAGAAAAACTGCACAGATAGATTTAAGATAACAGTTGCTGAGCATTATTGCTGTATAATTACAGCCTATTTTTACATGCTCTATACTTGGTTTCTATAAACAGATGGTAAGTATTCAGTATTTGAACGTTTTAATGAGCTTTATAACCCTTTTTGTAATTTCATAAACAAGGATAAATAACACTTACATGAAGAAGAGTCTCTCCTGAATGTATTTTCTCTTCCTGTTTGAAAAAAAAAAAAAAACAGAAAAGAAAAGAAAAGGAAAAAATATTTTAAAGGAAAAAAATGGGTCTAGCAAGATAAGTCAGATACTTTTCAGTCTTATCATGTACCGTGTTTTCTGAATTTCATCAGTATGGACTTATATCTGAAGAACATCAAGACACTGCATGTAGTACCAATGCCAAAACAGGAGATCATCTCTCATGTGTTTCATCCAATGTAAAACATCACAGAAAATTTGACTATATCCCTCTAAAGAGCAGGAAAATTACACTGTAGCAATGAAGCAAAATGCAAGTGCCGCATGATTGAAGCAAAAAAATGAAATGAACTTTTAACTACATTCCACCTCACTGCCAGCCCTGTGGCTCAGTGTGTGGGTTGCTCTCCTACCTACAGACAGCCAACCTACACCAACACCTTGAAGCAGGGAGCTCCTGCTGTGCTCTGGCATGGCATGATCGTGTTTCCATGCCAGCACTCAGGCACTGGCTACGTTCAAACTCAGGTAGGGCAGCGAATCCGTCCTTCGAGGCTGTGGCAATTCTGAGCGACAGAGAACCGCAACAGGAAACCCAGTAACTGCTAAAATGCATGAGAACCTCCCCAACAGCTGACAGGCCTTAACAGCCACCCTTCTGCAGCCACAGGCCTCCCACCCTGCTGCCTCCCACCCGAAGCTCAGTGGCATTTGATTCATTTTGCTGGTGTAAATCTAGACACATTGGAAAAATAAGCGAGAGAGTGATAGAAATAAAGAAGATGCTGTAGGACACCAGCCATGGTTTGAGAGTCATGGACTGGCAGCACAGTAGCCCTTCCAACAGCAGTTTTCTGGGGAAATGAAGAGTGGCAGTTTCACTTAATTTCTACTGCATTATCTTGTATCAATATTAGCTACTCTGTAAGCAATTTAAAGGGTATTGCCTAGAGTTTACATGCCACAGGATGATACTCAGCTCACACAAATCAATCAAATCCATAGCACTACAACAGCTGAGGATTCAAGTAAATATACATGTATGGAAGAAATTCGACAAATACTAAATCACTGCATTTTCATCCTCACCCTTTTCTTCCAAATGCCAAGGACCCAATCCTGCGAGAATCCCCCAGAATGGCACTGGATTAAATTTGAGTCCTGTGCATAGAGCACTTACTGGAGTAGACTCAGGATTACTTTAAAAAAACATAACCCTGATCCATTCTGGTCACGTAAATTAAGTTAGTGATGAAAAGAAGTCGAAGGCACTAATCCTACTGGGTAATCTATTCAAAGCTTCACTTCTTAAATGATCTACAATTTATTCATATGACCAATCAAATAAGCATTACTTACAAAAGGGTTTAACTACCACAGCTTTGCCATCCATTTTTATGTGTTGTAATATGGTTAAATTTAAAAGAAACTAATCAGCATAATCTTTTCAGAGTCATTTGCCAGCATGATTAAACCCCTGGGTAGTGCACCACGGCAGAGATCACCCTTACTGGTGGAACTGGCAGCACTGCTGTTGGGGCATTGGGGAACATTGACCCATTGCCCACTGGGGCAAAACTATGTGGCATTAGAAAACCTAGAAGGGGCAAAATTAAAAGAACAGAAGGTTGCTGCCAAGTCTTGAGGTGCATTGATGAAAACCCTGGGAGTATCACTGCCCAGAAAATACAGCAGCCTGCTGAAAGTGCCCAAGAGCCTCTTTAGAAACATCCAGCCCACTGGACCTGGCCAGAAGCCGCTAAGACACACTAACAGTATTGATTAAAAAAAGCCTCACTGAAATATCAGCAATGATTAGCTGTAAGACAAGATCCTCACTGAGGCTTTACAAACAGAACTCTGCACGGGCACGGGAGGTTTCCCAAGCACCGTGCATCAAGAGCAAGCCAACCTAAAGTGTCTTCCTAGTTTTCCAGGGCAATGTCACACCTCTTTTCTGACAGCATTTCACACCGACTGAAGCCTCCTGCAACAGCCCCAACATTTCACCTCTGACATAGAAGCTCCAGGCAACCCACTCAAAAGCTACACCTTAGCGACTACCAAGGAGGAGCTATATGCTAAATTTTGCTCCTGGTAACAGCAAAGTAAAATAAAACAGAAACTGGTAGTATTAGAAGGATTCCAAATTTCCACCGTATTCCAGAACAAGATTCCTAAGCAAACAAACCAAACACCCCAGGATTTTCATCTAGCACCCCCAAGCACACAACCACCTCCCTCAGGGCCTACGGCTATCACGGTGCCACCTGCAACCCCCTGAGTTTTTTGCCAAGTGACAGAAAATAACCCTCACACTGCACGGTGAAGCAAGCAGGTTACTAAATGATAGCAAGAAGTGGCCTTTCCTCTCGCGGGGTCGGGGTCGGGGTCGGGGTCGGGTCTCGCCCAGCCCGGGCAGTACCCAGGGAGTGGGAAAGGTGTCTGTCGCCCTCCAGTGGGAGATACCTCAGCGCTGCCCAAAGCGCGAGGAGGGGTGGGAAGGGGAAGGAACAGAGGTGAGAGGCAAATAACGAGAAGAGAAAAAAACCCCAAACATGCAAAGCAGATAAGAGACAGTTGAAGAGGAAACGTGAAGACACAGTCTCTGAAAGTGCCAAAACTAAAGTTTCCAGTGCCAGTTTCAGCAGGGCAGCACAGACATCCTCCCTCCACACTCCTGCTTCAGCCTTGGCTCAGTGCGGGTGAGGGACGCGGTCAGTGTCACGCTGCTGGCTGCCTCAGCTGCTCACACATTTTGCTTTAAAAAACCCTCCAATAACCTTCAGGGAAACCTTTCCGTACCGCTCGTGGCAAAGGTAGGCAATGCCAGAAGGTAATCATCTCGCCTGAATGCGGACCCAGAGGTAAACACGCGGCTGTCAACAACCATCAGAGTTTTCATCAAAGCCGCTCCCCTCCAAATTCCACAGCAGCAGGTTTTAACGGGCTGATTTACCCTCAAACCTAAAGCCATAAAATCTAAACCGGTAGCAACTGTCATCTGAGCCCTGAATTACACAGCTGATGACATGTGCCCCCGTCAGGGCTGCCTCACTGTTTATTAAGTCCAAAACTCAAAACATTTTGACATGCAAGCACTGAAAAAAAAAAAATGCAGTTACCAAAATAGCACTATCAACGTAACCAGCTCCTCTCGGCACATTTTCTTAATGCCTTTCCCAATACGGTTAAAAAAATGGGAACTAACCAAAAAACTCCATCTTTACACCTTGGCACAAACCGTGCTGGAATACGTGGGGTTGTATTTCTTCATGTTTATCTGGAACCTCTCCCACTACTTTTTCTTTTTTTTTTTCCATCGGTGCTTCCCTATAAACACAGTTCTTTTTAAACAGCAAAAATCAGCTTTTACAATTTCTAAATACCAAGTTTTGCTACTCTTGGAACTGCCTAAGGACAACACAGCTTGCCTTCAGTTTCATAAATAACACATACTCTGCACATTTCTTCGCCTGGGTGAAATAAATTCTCCCATGCTCTTATATGGAAACCTTGCGAATCCTCCCACGTACCGCCTGGTACAATATCGGGCGGCGATGGGCATTCATTATCTTAATGCCAGCGGGTGAATTTTGGATGCAAATTACCCCCAGACGAACCCAGAATTATCACCCTTTCACACCATGCTGAGCTCGGTAAGATGCCCTTTGCAGTCCCTGCGTTTTATTTCCAAGCCTCAACCACTACTTTGATTTCATCATGTTAAGAATCAACAAAATAAAAAGAAAACGAGGGGAATAAAAGGGAAAACGAGGGAAATAACAAGAAAGCGGCAGCAGCGGGATTACCCACCAGGTAGGCCCATTAGCATCAGATGTAGCATTGCCCGTACCAGCCTCTTCACTCGAGGTTAGCGCACGGTAGCCAGAGAGAATACATAGGGGAGGGGTGGGAAGGACAGAGAAAACGGGCAGAAATAGCCGCGGAGAGAAGCGTGCGCCGTAGATGTGCTGGAGGGCGGCCAACAAGGGGGAATTGCTGCGAGCTGTTATCGCCAAAAAAAGTTAACGCAAGGTGGGGAGGGGTGGGGGGGTGAAGGGATAAATAACCGCTGGGGAGGAAAAACCCCAGC
>NW_008666222.1:0-1252 GCF_000695815.1 Acanthisitta chloris | reverse complement strand
GCAGCACATTCAGGACTTATTATTCATCAAGAAAGCATAGAATGAAAGCATAGAACATTTTCTCACAGGCCTTAATGAAGATGCTTTTTTAGAAAATATATTACTTTGATGATGAAATGACAACTCTGCCCTTAAAATGGGGCAAGAAGGGATATTCAGGGGAGAAAGGAAATCAAGCGAAAACTGAGGTAAACACAATCTTAAGCAGAAGGATCATCTTGTCCAGAATAATTCCTGTTTCCTTCATCAACAGTAGGTGAAATACCTAGCACATATTTTGGTGCTTGCTGTCTTGTATTCTTGAACATGCCATGGAAGCAGTGTGCAAATTGGGTTTCTGGAAATCAGGTTTCTGGTCTCCAGAGGAAAATTTTCATTCTGTCAAAGCTGGTTCATACATAACGTTTTGTCTGCCTTCTATTTTTCTTTCTTTGTGTGTATGTATCCTCATCCTTGAAAAGAACTAGTAAGAATGAGTAAGAAGAGTACTGAATATTTGCAATTCTGTTGCAATGTGTGGCCAGTCCTCTGGGAAGAGCTCTGAGGGATTTCATGTGACCTGGCAGTGTTTGTTGGATGCAAGAGCATAAAGGAAATAAGAGAGACTTGAAGTCATATTAGCCTGAGTTTCCCCTCACATGTGCCATTATGCTCCCTCACATGGGAAGTGAGAAGCTTCATAGAGGAACTAAATTGTAGAACTTCAGCTAAAAAGCCTCGGGACTGAATTCTGACATGAAGATGTTTCTCAGGGATATGTTCACATGTGAGCTGAAAATTATCTCGGTAAAAGGCAGCTTCCACTTTAAACTCCATCACAAGTATCCTGATTCACAAGGGTATTTATTGCTAGGAGTCATTCTGAAAGGTGTTTACTGGCAGAGGTGCATATGAAATAAATATAGATCAAGTGTACTAATAAGGGAAATGTTAGAGAGACAAACTTTTAAGAGCTTCCTGTTCTTCCTTGAGATCTGAAAGAACAAGCTGTAACTCCAGCACCTGCCCTGTGCTCTGTGTATCATCTCAGCAAATGCATCATCTGTTAAGCCCTGATGCAGAGGAAAAAAGCTCT
This sequence comes from Acanthisitta chloris, assembly GCF_000695815.1. Lineage (NCBI taxonomy): Eukaryota > Metazoa > Chordata > Aves > Passeriformes > Acanthisittidae > Acanthisitta > Acanthisitta chloris. The sequence continues at coordinate 177 of NW_008666222.1, read as the reverse complement.
CTTCAGGCCTGCCACAACATAAGGGCAGCATAACAGTTCCCTCTTTCTAACAGGTATTTAAAAATCAGGTTGATACAAAATGTACTGTTTAGATATGCACATGAGATATGTCAAACATTTCTTAGTTTCTCGGTATTCTTAGTATCTTAATATCAGTAATTTTTCAGTTTAAGGTAG
>NW_008666221.1:1885-16055 GCF_000695815.1 Acanthisitta chloris | reverse complement strand
TGCGGGGGGAGGTGCTCCTCGGGACACGCCTCTGGGGAGCCGGTCCGAGCTGACCGAGCGCCTTTCGGCTGCTCTGCTGTGGCCTCGTCTTGCTTTTGGCCTCGTGAGTTTGAGAGGAAGCAATGATACTTATTTTTTCCTGCTGCAGCGCCACAGATCCTGCACCCCTGCGGATCAGATGTCGTGAAGCGTTTCTGGGCTGAGCTGGTTTTTCAGGTGAGTAGGGTCATACGGTGAGATGGTGCCTGGCCCCAGAGCGTGGCCAGCGCTGTGGGCTCAGCACGGCTTCGTTTTGCCATTCCCCTGCTTGCCGGGCCGAGCAGAGCTGAGCCGGCTGCGCTTCCTACCAGGATGTGGCTTTTCTCTTGCCTTAAAGCTACGTGAACAAGCAGCAGCCTCTGTGAACAGCTTTGTGTGGACAAAGTGTGTTTATAACACAGAGGTAAAGGTGGATTGTTTACTTCAACATTTGCTCCCGCACCTAGCTCCTGTGAAAGTCCCAGGGGAGCATTGCAGCCACTCCTTGTGACCAGAGCTGTGTTTCAAGGGAGTATAACGCACAAACAACTCTCCTGTAATAGTTTGGGTTGCAACTCCCCAGAGTGCTTGTGCTTGGTGGGTGAAAACAAGCAAGAAGCATTCACTGGGCTGCTGTGTCCCACAGTCAGCATGAGAGAAAAGATGCCAGACAAAACAGGAAACCTTTGCTGGGGTTATAAAAAAAGGAGCTTAAAAAGCTTAAAAAAAGCCATCTAAAAGAAATACTGGTAATTCATTGCACCTGACTGTGTTGGGGATGCTTTTTCTAGCTGGGTCTTCAGCTTCCTCTCAGCATCTCTGGGTGCTTGGATCTGGCTCAGTTCTGTACTGTCATGGACCTCATTTGGATTGTTGAAGGCCTGGGCTTCTGAATTTATTGACAGAGGGGCTGCCCTGGTCACAGTGTTGGGTCTGGTGTCTGTGAGTGATAAATTATTTTATTATGGTCCCCTGATCCTTAGCCCAGTGCTGTGTATCTGTTGGGTGATGTGAGCTCCCAGGGTGGCTTTCAGTCTCTCCTGGATGCCAAGCTGGACCTGAGCAGTTCTGAGGGGATGGGGACGGTGCCTCTCTGTCCTCCCTCCATAACCACCTCATTCCCAAGTGGCACTGAAGCAGTATAATTTGTACCTGGTGACCAATTGGAAGAGGCTGATGCAATGTGGGACTAATATACAGGAGACTTCAGTGGGGGGTTCCACTCTTCAAGCTTCACGCACAGGAGGAATTGGCAGAGAGTGTGTTTCACTGCAAATAAATAACTTTAGAAAGCAATTGCTTGTCCAAGTGCTAGCTTGACCGCCCTCCTTTTTCTTCTCTGCTCTTGCTGCTAGTGCATCAGGAAGCATGGAGCACCAGGTGTCCGTCATGACTGACTGGGTGCTCCTGGGACTGATCGCAGCGATGGTCGTGCTGCTCCTGCTGACTGTCTTCGGTTTCGTCGTCTACTCGGGGCTCTTCACGGAGGTGGTTGTGAGTGCTGGCTCCCCACCTGTTGGCAACATGACACTGGCCTACAAGTTCAGGGTAGGCCCCTATGGAGAATCCGGGCAGCTCTTCACGGATGGCTGCAGCATCTCCTCGAAGCTGTGCTCCATCGGTGTCTACTATGACAACCCTCACACGGTAAGGTGTGCCCAGTGAGGCCAGCAGGCTCTCTTGGCCAGCACTCGGGTTCTCAGCTCAGGGTGCTCCCTGCCTGTGTTTCAGGCACTTGCAGCTCATCCTCTGTAGCGGAGCACTGGGGTTCACAAGGTCTCCCAGATCTGCAGAGGATGCTCTGTGGGGAAAGGCACCTGAAAGCAGAGGAGTTTTTTGAATAACTGGAAGCACTGGGTGAGCAGATTGCTGTCTTCTGATACCCTCTGCTGAGCAAGTTATCAACAGGATAATGGGACTGGTTATGGAGCAGAGGGCCGTGTTCATGGCCCCCAGGTGAGGCATTCCTTGGCAGATTCCCTGGCTCCCGGATGTTCAGTCCTTCTGGACTTGCAGCTCTGTGGCTGAAAGCAGATGGTCTCTTCAGCTTAGTCTGTTCTCATCCATACTCCTTCTCTTGTTTCTAATGCTCTCGTGTGTTTCTGAGCTTCCCTGTAGTTCTTCCATCCCCTGAGAATTCTTACTGAAAACCTCAGGTGCAACTCCTGTCTGATGAAACAGTTGTTCATGATGCTCTTCAGGCTGAGAGGTGAGCAGAAAGTGCTGCTGGGTGGCTGCCAGCCAGAGCCCAGTACTCTGATGGGTACAGTCCAAGACAAGGAGCAAACAAAAGTGCATCGGAACTTGCCAGGCTGCTGATGCTGTGTGACACAGGTCTCCAAATAATGGCATGTGGGCATTTGTCTGGGGCAGACAGCCTGGCTCCCTACTAATTCTGCTGTAACTGCTGTGACCGTGGAGGAATCCATGGGGAGGAGGGACAACAGAGTGACCAGCAGCTGTGCATGTGTGTTCGTGCACGTGTGCTGGGGGCTGGCACAGGGCACAGTGCTTGGGCCGATAGTTCTCACCCGGTGCTTCTGCTCTGTGAGTGGCTGGTCCTGTTTTAGAATCCCCGTTTCATTGCTTGCAAGATGGTGCTCCCAAGGGTTGGACCTGCATAAGGGAACTTGTCCATGAAAATGTAGTGCTGAGTGACCAGAAGATACTAGAGGTGAGACAGCACTGAGCTGAGCTGTGCTCAGTGGAGCCTGGTGTACTCAGCCACCATGTGCCTTTGTATCCTGTGATGCTTGTCTTTACCTGCCTGGATCGTGGGAGGCAGAGAAATCACTCTAACAGTGCATCTTCCTGGCCTGGGCAGGACGATGGCAAAGAGGACTTCTCCTTTTTGGATGAACTGGGCCAAGACAGGGTTTGGCTAGATGTGCTTGGACCCGTTTGTCTGGAAGAAGTGTCATGTTTGCAGTGGGATCCATGGAGAGTGCCTGCTGTCCTAGGACCCACGTGGTCAGTGTGTCTGTTTTCCCCACCACTAATTTGTGTCCTTGTGTTAAAGTCCTTGCCTGGAGCTGAGAACTCTGGTGCTGCTGCTTGTTCCTCCATGATCTCTGGGGGTGGAGCAGGGCAGGTGACGCTGTCTGAAGGCCTCAGTGTCGATGCCCCGTGCTGTCCTGGTCAGGGGACATGATGTGGACATGCCTGTGGTTGCCCTGCAGACCTTCTGCTGGTGTTGTGGCAAGGGCATTATGCCTTGCCTCTTTGTTTGCTGAAGCTTGGGCTAGTGAAAGCCTGTACTGCCAAGGCCCACAGATACCGATAAGGGTATTTGTGGTAACTCCTGCCCTGGCTGGCACAGGGAATGCTTTTCCTGGTAGCACCAGGTGAGGCTGGGAAGGAGCAACTCCTAGCTGACCCTGAATATTTGGTCTGTCCAGGCAGGATAAAGCTTCCTCCCCTTTCTGGTCCTGTCTTTTTTCTCCTCTTCCTGAGTCTGTTGCATCTCTGCCCTCGCCTTGTGGTTGAAGCAGGGAGTGAGGCTGAAGAACTTGTATCTGATGGCCATCCGGGGTTTTGTAAGTCAGCTGTTTCTCCTTGTGGTGGGAGCCTAACCTGCCCTCCAAGGCTTGACAGGCAGCTCCGTGGACCTTGCCCTTCTCTGGCTGCCTTTGCTCATGACATTGGGCAGATGATGGTGGCCTGAGCTTCCTGCCACTCTTGAGCACAGTGTCAGACCTGGGTCTGCTGGAGCAGCTGGGGTGCTGGTAAGACCTTCCACAGGCTGATTTGTGGCTCCTGACTTGGTTCTCGCAGAGATCCACATCTCCCCAACGGGCAGGTCAGGCAGGCAGGGAGTGAGGCTGCCTTTGAGCAGATGGCTGTCTTGCCTCTGGGCAGGTGAAGATACGGCGGTTTTTGGTGGTTTGCTTGGCTGGGGACTGCAGCTCTCATACCTGCCATGCTGGCTCAGGCACACAGCACCTGAGCATCCCATGGGATGTCCCTGTGCACTCATATCCACTGTAGCCATGATGTTGTGGGAGATAGTGTGCACTGCTGGTTCCTCATTCCTGGAGGTTCAACAGGTTGGGATTGGTCACCCAGGCTGCCTTTCCCCTGGGAGGAAGAGATGACCTCCTCCTCTTCCTCCTCATTCTCAGTACTCTCCTGATCTCGGTGAAGCACTCTCTGGCAGAGGCTGGCCCGCCCAGAGCTGGCCACTTGCCACGGATGTTGACTGGTTGCCAAAAATAGGCCTTTTGTCATCAGGCAGCAGAACATGCTGGCTGTGTCCCACAGTGTCCCTGGCTGAGCTCTGGCCAGACAACCTCCAACCCAGTTCTTGGCCATGGCTCCTGGGGGCTGTGGTGCCCCTGGCACTGTGGCAGGAAAGTGCTGGTGACTGTCAGGTGCTGTGTGGCAATTGCTGTGCTGGTGGACTCGTGGCCAAAGGATGCTCTGGCTAGGAGAGGTGATGGGAATGCCAGAGCTGGAGAACAGCGCCATGTGCTGGCTCTCAGCTGGGAGAGGGGCCTGGGGGAGCCCCATAGCCTGGAGCATGTGGGTTGTCTTGGGGTCATGCCAGGCCTCAAGGCAGCCACCATCACCAGCATCTCTGTGGCTCCCTGCTGACTCCTGACTCTCCAACATTCACACAGTGATGTTCCCTGAGTGCTGCCAAACCCCTGCCAGCAATGTTTTATGTGTTTTAATGGACAAGATTAATATTAATTTGGATTTTTTCCTTTTTCCTTTTTATTTAATATTTAGCAGCCCAGAGGACTTCTCCCTCCTCCCACCTCTGGCAGGCACAAAAATAACTCCTCAGCAAGGACTGGCTGTGGCAGTCGGGTTTGTGCTCAGCTCCAGCCAAGTGCTCCTGCTCACGTATGGCTGTGGGCACGTGCCAGGGCCTTTTGCCTGCAGTCCACGTGTTCGCGTGCTCAGCAGCCATCCTGTGCCCCAGTGTTGGATGGATGAGGCCAAAATGCTCTCTGAATGCAGGAATGGGTTTTGCTCCCTCCAGCAAAGCTCCATAGGTTAGATAGATTAACTAATAATTTCCAGAACTTCTCTGTCAGATTTGCTTGGGGGAACGGAGGCTTTGATCAGCACCTGCCTACTGGAAGGGATAAATTTGTTGGGGAAAGGTTGGTTTTAAGTGGAGTATTTCCTTCCTTCCCTTGAGATGGGCTTTGCCAAGCAGGGGAGAAGGCCAATCTGCCTTACTGCTGCCATTGAGAAAGTGCCTGTGGGACTGCACACTATGGAGAAAAAAGTAGAAGCAGAAGGGAGGAAGCAAATGTGCCTGGCTCCAGTGGTGCTGCCTCCTGCTGCAGCAGCTCTGGTCCTTCCAACAGTTCCTTTGGGGCTGGGATTGAACTGTCTTTGCTCAGGACATAAATGGAGATTGCCTGTTTTAAGGATTTTTATCTAGATTTCCCCTATCACCTTGATTTGTCTGAACCTTTCTCCATGGATGCCTTTTACTGCTGCCTCTTGCTGGCTTTGGGGAGGATCTGCTTCTCTTTGCCAGCCCGGAGCGGCGATGGATGCTGGGCCCAGCCCTGTGTGCAGCTCCCTCTTGCAGCGCAGGAGGGCAAGAGCGAGCCGCGAGGCGCGGTGCCCAGCCTGCTCCTGCTGCTGCTCCGCAGGCTGCTTCCTTCCTTCCATTTACATCTGCTTGTGTTCCCGCTCCGGGACGGTCCTGCCGTGCGACATCAAAGGGGTTTGAGGGAAAGGCAGGGCAAGGAGTGCAGGGAGGGTAGTTATGCTGCAAGAGGAGGCATTGGTGAGCTTGAGCGCAGCAAAGTTAGGGATGAGATTGGGGTGTGTGGACCACATATCTCCTTGTCCGTGTGTGTGGGGATGGGAAGTGGTAACGCGCTGGCCTGGTGTGCATCCTCTCTCTGCCTCCCCTCATCCCCGTGAGAGCTTTGTGATGTCTTTGTGCCTCTAGGTGGTATCAGGGGGAGTTACTGGGCTCTCCTGCCCCTGGCATGCTCCTGCCCAGTGCTATGGGTAAGCTTGAACTTGAGTGGTGTGATTCTGTTAAAAAACACAAGTGAAAGTTGTGGCCTGGGTCAGCCTTGGTGTGGAGATGGCCAGAACCCTTTGAGCCATCACTATGCTGGTAGCAGAGCCTTGAGCACCTCCGTTGCTGGGCTGCAGCTCTGCAGCCCTGTCTTAATGGGAGACATTCCCAAATCTACAAAGAGAGCATGTTTTAGGTCTTGCATTTTGCTGGACTCTGGGACAGAAGTGAATGTGTTTCTCTTCATGTTACTACAAACAGCTTGGTGACTGCATGCAAGTCTTACCTGCCTCAGTTTTCCCATCTCTAAAACTGCTGTACTGTGTGTGCCCACTTAGGAAGGACCCAAGAGCCTCTGGATTTCTGTCCAGCTTACTGCTGGTGGCCCATGGTGGTTGGTGGCCCATTCAGGTGGCTGCCAGGTGGCCTCCTTTGGGGGTGGGGTTAAGGCAAGCTGAGGAAGTTGTGGTCACATATCTCAGCCCCCTCACCAAGTTGCAGGGGTGTCCTGCAGATGGGAATGGCAGTGAGCATGTCCTGACAGTCAGGTCTCTGGTGGGGGGTCAGGAGAGACACTTCCTGCAGTGACTGTCACCCAGATTAGATTTGGGTGAGCACCTCAGTGGGGTTTAGTTCTTCTCTGCTGCAAGTCCCTCTGCCCTCCAAAGAGGGGAGCAGCACCTTCCCCACTGGGCTGCGCACTTAGGCTGGGAGGAGGGTAGATGATGTAGGCCTGGATCAGCCTGGGTTAGGAGCAGACACCTGCTTTGGTATGCCTGATCACACTGGGCCATTGCATTTACCCTGATTCATGGTGGTCTCCTGCCTCCGTGCTCAGCAGGTTGAAGTTTTGTCTGGCTTTAAGCATCTCTGTTCTTCTGACACTGTCTGTCTGTCCCCTTCAACCAGGTGCCTCCAGAGAAGTGCCGCTTCGCCATAGGCCGAATCCTGAGCGAGGGAGATGCAAAGCCATCAGAAGAGCAGATCAAACGGTTCCAGAAGTATGGCTTTAAGATCTTCACCTTCCCTGCTCCCAGCCACGTGGTCATGGCGACCTTCCCATTCACTACGCCATTGTCCATCCATCTAGCAGTCAATCGTGTCCACCCAGCTCTTGACACTTACATCAAGGTAAGCAAGTGTGGCAAGAGGAGCGCTGCGTGTGTTCGGTGGACTGTCAGAGACTTCTCTTCCTGACAGCTGATGGGACTGCTCTGATGTGTCATCTCTTGATGCCTTCCCTTGGGCACTACCATCAAGATCTCCTCTTTCTGTAACCTGACAGGTAGATTCCCCAGCAGGGATGTCCTTCCATTCGCTCTGTAGGCACAGGGGTGTCTTTTTCTACTGTTTTGTGTTTACAAGGAGCAAGTTCTCATCTAATGACTTGCTGCTTTTCTCCTTAATGCAGAGATAAAAGCTGATTTCCCCCTTGAGCCTCTCTTGTTGTTAAGATCTGGCAGGTATGTGCCCTTCGGTGTAATGCTTCATGCCATGGAACTTCTGTTTTGAGTGTCATCTTCACCGGTGGGGCAGCTGTCTGCTGTAGGGGTGGGAGGAGAAGTTAGAAACTTTCTAGCCTGTGGGCTTATAAAAACTTTTTTTCAGGCAATACATTGAAATTTGTGGCCCTTGGCCCTGGCTGGACAGCCAGGCTGCTGTGGGCTGTTTTTGCCCTTGCCCCTGAATGGAGCAGGTGGCCATGCCTGCTGCTTCTGGTCTCTTTGAAGCTAGGTCTGCTGCCTTGCTCTGGTTGCCAGACCAGCTGTGGCAAGGGTGTTCCCGAGCAGCACATCTGACACAGATACCGCCAGATCCAGGCTTTCTAGAAAGTGAGGAAGGTCCTGGCCAGCTGGGTGATGGAGAGAAGGGACTGTCCTTCCCAGTGAGGGAGGATGCTGTGGAGGGGACAGCGCTCAGCTCTTGGCTTCTCTGGCTGTCGAGTTCTGACGCTTTCATTTGTTCGTGTTGAAACACACTATTTATAAACTTGCTTTTCCTGGCGAAACTCCCAGCCTTGTGGGGGAACCGTGTGAATCCCTCCAGCCTGCGCTGTGCTGCAGGATGGCTGCCCAGGTGCCAACCCTGGAACTTCTGTGGGGGCTCTTTGCCAACCCTCTTGTCTGCCCCAGCCACAGGGGACTGCCTGCTGGTACCGGCAGGAGTGTTGACACTGGCAGTAGGTGAGACCACCACTGCTCACACTCCCCATGCTAGAGAGCTGGTGGAGGGCAGAATCAGTTCCCCATTCTCATCCTCTTGCTCCATCCTCTATGCCTCTTCCTGGAGCTCTGCCAGCTGTGTTGTTGTGGGGGTATTGGGCACTGCTGCCAGCCCTGCGGTGGACGCGGGTGTGCGGGGAGGGGGCTGGCACGGGTGGGAGCGTCAGGTTGGCTGTGGGAGTGATCGGCGACACAGGGCTGATGCTGCCTTACTTGGGGAAAGGTCCCGGCAGCGCATCTGTCGCATGAGAGATGGAGCTGTTAGAGCTAAAAAGGGAACCACGGGTTGTTCTGGGAGCACCTGGCCGCGTTTAATGGGAGCGGCTGATTTCCAATTAAAATAACTGAAAGCATAGGGAAACACAGCACGCACGGCCGTGTGTGTAGGGAGGGGACACATTTTGATCTCTGCCCCAGTCCCAGCAGCACGTGAGTCAGGGTGCATGTCCGTGTCTGTCCCAATGTCCTGCAGCAGAGCACAGCTCCCCTGCCTGCCGTAGGCTGACTGTGGGACACAGGTCAGGCAGGGAGACGATGGGGTTGCCTTGCCGGTGGGGCACCGTGGGGATGCCCTGGCTTTCTCCAGTATGGCAAGGGGGACTTTGAAGGCTGTTTGCAGATGCGCCAGCAGCATCCCTGCTGCTTCTGCGTCACTCCCACTTCTCCCTGGGGCTGGACTGCCTGCACCCCTGGGGCTGTGCTGGCACTTCCCGGGGTGGAGGGATGGAGAGGGAGGGGGGGGAAACTTTCATGGAAACAGGTGACCTGTGCCCGCTCGTGGTGGGAATGGGGGTTGCCATGGAGACAGCTTCTCCAAATAGCATCCTTCATCCCACCCCCAGAGCCCGGCTCCCTTAAGCAACCCGAGACAGCAGCGAGACAGAGATTTGCTTTATTTATTTATTTCACGCTGTGCCTGCTTTGAGAAGGGCACTGTTAATGAGAGCCGGGGGTCAGGCCTGCCGAGCGTGGGTCCCCCCACTGCCCTCCCATCCCAACGGCCCCGGGGAGGAAGAGGGTTGGATGGCAAAAGCCAGGAGGCATGAAAAGGGGACTCGGTGGCAGAGATAAAATGCTGGCTTCCATGGAGAAAGGGAATTAGCTGAAGTGGAGGGAGGATGACATGGCCGCCTAGTCATAGAAAGGAGGTGTTGGAGAGCAGGGGATGGAGTGGGAGCTAGAGGGGGCAGGGAGAAGGGTGGAGAAAGCTTTGGAGATGCTGAAAAATAAGGAAGAGGACTGGGAGGGGAAGGGGACTGGAGGGGGTCATGTGGGGCAAAGGACATGAGGGTTTGGGGTCCAGCTTGAGGGAGCAGGATGACAAGAGGTGGTGGGGAAGTCTGGGGCAGAGCTGGAGGAAGTCCCACTGCAGTTGGCTCTCCAGCATCCTTCCCCCGGCATCCTGTGAGGTTAACTTGGGGACATCTAGTCCCAAAGGCTGGTGGACAGGGAGGAGGAGTGTGGCTCCCCATGGACTCACTGGTGCCATGCAGAGGTTACCTGGGATGCTCATGGCTCGAGTTTCTCGAGCAGTATGGGTGCAGCGGTGCCAGCTTTCAGCAGTCTGGACTTTGTGAGTCCCAGTCTGCTACTGCTTAGGAGGAGAAATTGAAAATAAAGTTCATAACAATGATTTTAAAAAAAGAAGTATGGTAGAATCTCCTTTCCTTAGGGACAGAGGGGAGATGGGCCGGCATGGAGCAGGAGGTGTTGTGTTCAGGCTGCCCTTGCAGCATACATCCTCACCCCCACCCCGGCTCAGGAGCTGGCATTTCCGTGAGTCTTTGGCTGCAGGCACAGCTTTTGGGAGCTGTGGGGAAACGGTTGCAGCCATCCCCAGCAGGTAAGAGGACATCTTTTCCCTGGGATGGCAGGCTGGCAGCAGCAGTGACTTGCTGACTAGAATTGCCTTTGGAGAAGCCCAGGAGAGCCTGCTGGCTTGTTTTTCCGAGTGCAGGTTATTTAAGGCACAGGCTCGGGTTTAGTGTCCCTCGAAAGCATTTCTTCCCTTATAGCTCCTGCTGATGCCTCTTCCTGCTTCCAGGCAGGTATGCCCCACTTTCCTGGGGTATATGCTCCTGCCCCATGACACAGCTGCCTGTCAGACCTGGCAGTCCTGACTCCTGAGAGCAAAGGATTGCTCCTGCAAAGCTCTTCCCTTGTGAGGACTCTTTCTGACAGCTCTGTGAGTGGGTTATTCCCCTGTAACCTCCTGCCATTTCAAGGAGTGGTTGTTCTGGGTTGAGTATAATGAGCTCTCCATGGTGGCTGTGTGTGCCTGCGTCTCTCTGCATCCATGCTGGTATCTAGCAGGCACTGCCAGGTGAGTGGACTTGGACTTCCCACGCCTGGGCTCCCCTGGCAGCCAGAGAGGTGGCTAAGCGCATCTCAGGTGGAGCTCAGAGGTGTCTCTCACTGCAGCCCTAGAAACGCCTGGCTCAACCCGGCCTCTTTCTGTGGGTTTTTGGGTCAGTTTTGTGCTCTCTTCAGCCAAGGAGGATATTAAAGTGGAGGGATGCCAGTATCATCCTGACTGCCTTGCACCCTCCTATGAACCAGAGCACCATCTGACTGGCCTCAAATCCTGACTCTGCCTAACTTGGAAAACTGGGATTTAATCTCATTAGCTGGTCTTGAAAAGCAGCAAACCCCCCAGCTTTTTCCCTTCCCCTGGGCTCTAATCACACATTCCCCACTTCCATGGGCTTGTGAATCACTCCTTTACACTGCACATCTTGGGCAGCAGTGGCCAGCATGGGCTCTGTGATGCCAGGAAGGATTTGGGATTGGCAGGTTGGCTCCTGCCTGACACAGGCTGTCATGTTCCTCCACACCTCAGCTCCCCGTAGAGGGAGCAGGGTGCTCCACAAGGTGCTAGAAAGACATGGATTGCTCCTGTTTACAGCCAGGGAAAGGTGTTATTCCTTTGACCACTAGCTTGGAGCATGCCTTGCTCCCCTTGTCAGCTATGGCAGTTAAGAATGCAGTCACCTCTTGCCTCTCTCTTTGATACAGAGCTTACAAAGTCCACCACTGCTGTATTTTCCAGTGCTTTCCATATTTTCTGATCTTGTTTCCTGGGTTCTTTTTTGGACCTTTTTTTGTACCTGTTTTCAGGTTAGAAAGTTCTCTGGCTTGTCAGTAACACAAACGGATGCTTTATTTCAGCAATGGTCTGCTTGCTGTGGCACACAGATCTCTGGTGGAGATCTTGTTCCCTGTCACAGATCCCCCAGTCATGGGTTTGTTCTGAGCCAGCTAATAGTGGCTTCAAACACATGCCTCTGTCCTTTGATGGAATTGTAGTTTCTTGATTAAAAATGGGAAATGATGCCAAATCCTATGTCTTCTCCGAGCTTGATTGAATGGCACGGGTGCTGCTTTGTTTACCAGTCCAGCCTGCCCTCCCCACAAAAATAAATCATGTTTGCCAACAGGCTGTGACAGCTGTATGCATGTGTTGGTTGGCATTAATTATGCCAGTCGTTCGCTTCCTGATGATCTGATTGAGTTGCAGCCCTCCATGTATTTTGCCTTGGCTCAGTCTTTGCCTGACCAGCCTGCGCTTGCCCAAGTCAGCTATTTACCCATTTGAATGTTGGCAGGTACAGGCTGCTGCCTCTCCTGGGACTTTTAGCATCTCCAGCTGGCCAGAGATCACCCTTTGACATGTGGACAGCTTGTCAGCAGGGGCTTCAGCATGTTAAAATGCGTGTTGTTTGGGCCTGTGAGCCATGTGTTGTTTCTTCCCATGGAAGAACAAGCACTTCACTCACTTCCTCTGCCCATGTCGTCTAGCTTTGTCCTACGTTCAGTGCAGAAATACTCACTCCTCCCTTCTCACTGGTGCCACTGAGGTTTCCCCCAGCTGACATGTCCAGGATCTGTGCCATCCTTCAGACTCTCCTTCTCTACCCAGTGCCTTGATGAACAGCTTCATCACATAGATGTCTTTGTGTCTGGGGGGGGTCTGGAAGCCTACCCATGGTCCTTTCCATCAGCTGAGTCTCAGTTCCCTTGTGAGTATGGCTGTGCCTCATCTTTCCCTCCTGTTCCCCTGACCACACGGCTGAGGCTTCTGGCTTTGCTCAGATCTCCTTTTCCCCCAGCTGTTATAAATGAAGGGCTGTGGAGCTGTGTTTCCATCCCAGGCAGTTTGTGTTTTAAAGGCAAAATAGTGAAGCGACCTTTTTGCTTGACTGTGTTCAGAGGTTGGGATTGGGGGTTGGGAGCTGGCAAAACATTTGCAAAGAGGGCTCAATTATTGGGATGTTTTCCCACTTAAATTATTTCTCCTGGATGATTTAGATTATTCATTTCAGGCTCTGTGCATGAAGCATTTTTAAATGCCATCTTGTTGTGTGTGAGCAGTCCGGGCTGCAGTCTGCACATGCATGAGAGCCCATCACAGTGGCAGCTTCAGATGATCAGCTTCCTCCTGAATTTTCCTCCAGAGGTCTAGGAAGTACTACAGGTGCCCAGCCCTTGGTGCTGTTCCTCAGCCACAGCTTTGTTTGTCCTCATGAGCTACTTTGGTCTCCTGTGAGCTCTGGGGACCACAGCGTGATGATCACTGCCCAAGGTGGAGCCCTTGCTTTCTGGGAGATGGAGCTCTCCATCCTTCTCCTGCCTGTTTCCCATTCCCCATGGTGACCATGGGGATCAGTTTGTTGAGAGGGTGCTGGGGAGAGAGGTGGTACCTCAGCTGCCTGGCTGGGTGTGATGACCTTCAGTTTAAACCCATGTGCTCTTGAATACAGTTCTGTAGAGTTCCCAGTAAGACAGGAGGTTACCTGATGCTCCTGGTAAGTGATCCTCACACATCAAATAGTAACAGGGGAAAAAAAGTCCTTGAGAGTCCTAGGGGATTTCGCATGTCTGACTTGTATTGATGGCAGGGACAAGACCAGAGCTGACAGTGTGACAGGCTGCTGGGCCCTGGGCAGACAGGCACTTGGAGTAAGGATACAGACTCCGGGGGAAGTTTTTTGGGAGCCCTTGCATGTGTCTGCATGGGTCCCAAGCCAGGCTGTGGTTTGGGTCATGTGTGATCTGTGTGTTGCACAAGGACCATCCCTGGTTGGCCACCAGCCTGGTTGATGTTGAGGATGAGTGCCAGAGTAGCTTGGCCAGCGGTGTTGGAGAACACCTTTGGCTGGTGTGGGCTCTGTGCGAGGAGCCAGTGAAGCTCTTGATCTTGGGCTGGGCAGGAGGAGCAGGCAAGGAGTGGAGACTGTGATGCTCCAGCTCAAGCCTGTCCGAAAGGTGACATGCAGCGGCAGAAACCGGAGAGGGACCCCGAGGTGTCCATGCCTTTGCAGGCACGTTCATCTCTCGCTGACCTGCACTGACAGCTGGTTTTCAGCGGGCTCTCTCCAGCGAGGCTGCCCGCTCGCTGCCGGTTGGCAACCCCCAGCTGCATGTCACATCACATCAGTTCGCGCGTTCGCAGCCACTTTTATTTATTAAATATTTTTAGCGACAAAACCCTCCGAAGATGTTTCAGTGACCTCGCCTTCAGCACTGCACGGGGAGCAGGCAGGGGAGGGCAGGATGCCCGTGAGGTCGGGCTGGGAGCTGAGCCAGGTGGAAGGGAGTTTTGGTGGGCAATGTCATTTAACACCATAGGGACCTTTGGACCGCGCTCGGGGTCGGCTCGTGCGGCAGAACAGGTCTGTTGGACCTGTGTCTGCAGGGAAACCTGCTCCTCCTGCGCAGCTAATGGAACATATGGGGATCTGGGGCTCTGCGTCACGTCTCCTGCCACTCGCAGCAGGCATCCCCACTTTCCCATTTCTCCAGAGGAATCTGGCAGCCCCAGGCCACGACTCATCTGCTGTCAACTCTTCCCTGATCCTTGCGGGCGGGCGGTGAACTAGCACTAGCCGTACTTCGTGTTCAGCGCTGGCATGGCTGACTTGTGCCAGGCACACCC
>NW_008666221.1:0-1863 GCF_000695815.1 Acanthisitta chloris | reverse complement strand
TCCTGCTGCTCCATTGCCTTGTGCCTGCAAGCACCTTGCCTCTTGCAGGCACAAGTGTGTGGCTTCTGTTTCGGCTATGCTGTTTGGTTTCACAGGGGCAGGTGTAAAACTGCAGCTCTGGCAGTATCAGTGCTTTGAGCAGAAAAGGTTTTCTGGCCAGCTTTGAGCTTTGGTAGTCACAAAAGCTCCTTCCCTGCTTCTGCAGCTTGTGTCACATGTGAAATCACCTGGTTTTTCGTCAACTTTTTGTTGACTCCATGCAAGCATCTGTCCTGGCAGCAGGCAGGGGAGTCCTGGTCCCAGGAAGCGGCTGGTATTGGGATGTAGGCTCCTGGCCACCATGGGCTTCCCAGTTCTAATTGATCACAAAATGGGAATAGACCAGGTTGGAAAGGACCTGGAAAGAGAGTCTGCTCCAACCTTTCATGGGAAAGGGAGCCTAGATGAGGTTATCTAGCACCTGATTGCATCTTGAAAGCCTCTGTCGATGAGGACTCCCACCACATCCCTGGGGAGGTTGTTCCAGCTGGCAGCTCAGCCCCAGGTCTCTGCCACCATGGGTGCTTTCCCGTGACATCCGGCACATCCTGTTACCATCCCAGCTCCTTTTCCAGAAGCATTTCCAAAGGCAGCTCCTGGAAGAAGAGCAAACTTAAAGCTCCTGCCTTCCCGTGCCTGTCAAACCATGTGGGCATCCCTGATGGTCTGACAGCCAGAAGCCTGGCCCTGTGCTGGCTGTCAGCTGGTGGTCCTGCTGGAGGGCATTTTCATCCTGGGAGGGAAAGGGAAGCCACCTCACTCTCTCAGACCCTGCTTTGGAAAGCTGGGAGAGCAGCCCTGTAATGACTTACCCAACCTTGCAAAATTATCAGATAGATGAATCTGCTCAGACACAAAGATTTGCTCCCCCATTGCCTTTGCAGTGAGGATTAATGATCACGGAGGAAGCCGGGGATATTTCATACAGCTGTCCAAGGGAGAGAAAGAGCTGAAATGGTTTGCCTTGGGCAAGGAGGGAGAGTAAAATACTACAGTGCTTTTCTGTCAGATCTCTTTATCGACTCAATCTGTACGTATGCTCTCCCCAGATGTATTTATAGAGAATCCCAGAGGATGCAGTCAGCTCAAAAGGTTTTCTTTGTCAGGCATTGGAGACATGTCCAGCTCTTTCCAGCAGCGACAGTATCCCAAACCTTGGGGTCTTCCCTTCCTGACAGCTAGTCAATTAATTCAAGGATGAGATTAATCTGCCTCTCTGCAATTATTTTAGCCAGGTCCTAATGAGTTTTGTCTGGACAGGTTCTTCCCCATAGCCCTCTGAGCCAGACCTTGCCAGCTGTGCCAGGCTTGAGAAACAGCAAAGTGAATCCGATCAAATGCGAAACAGCTTCTTAGGAATACTGCTCTTTTCCAACAAACGCTGTTGGCCCAGTTTCCCTGTCTGTGAAGTTCTCACTTTGAAACCTGTAGAGCAGGCAGATAATACATTTGAAAGCAGTGGCATTTTACCTCCAGAAAAAGGGCCATTGTGCTATGACTAACTTGTACTTTTTTGACCCTAGTTAGGTATAAAATGATAGGAAAGGCCCTGATTTGGGGAGGGCAGGAAAATGAAAACATTTCTCTTCTGCACCGAGTCAAAATATGGATGGATGAGTCGCGAGGTTGGGTGGTGATCAGATCACAGGGATGAAAGAACAAAATCAGTTCTTGCTCCTTCTCCTGCCAAGAACTTATGCGCCATAGGCTAGGCACAGGCTTTGGGGCTGCACCAGTGGGGTGGCTGAGCCCAGCTGTTTGCTCTGAAGCAGAGGGTCACACTGAAAGTCCCTTGCGGTCTCTTGTTTTGACAGGGAGACATAT
>NW_008666220.1:0-1198 GCF_000695815.1 Acanthisitta chloris | reverse complement strand
CTAAGAACCAGGAATGTGCAAACCCATTTGAAACCCATAACCCAGGAAGAACCTGAGCAGGCCAAAAGGTCAGTCAAGAAGGGAGAGAAAGTTGAGGATCTGTAATATCTATGTGGAATCAGTTTTCCCAGCCTTTCTGCTCAAAGCCATGCTGACAAAAAAAACAATATTGGAGAAACAGAACACAAAGAAGGGAGACTGCTTTGGGGGACGAACTCTTTCCTTCTGTCTGGCTAGAGACACGGCAATTGCCAGCAACAAAACTGCTCTACACTCAGGCTGTCCAGAAATCTATGTCCCATACTGGGTTCTAGGGCACAGAAAGGGAGCATCCAGATTCCAGAGGACTGGACTCCTACAGGGACAGTGCCAAAACTGTAAAGCTCTGAAAGCTAACAAAACCAAAGGAAAAAAAATCTCTTCTGGAGGTTTGTAATTATCTCCTACTAGGTTTTAGCTAAGACTTTGGCAGTGCTGTCTCACACCTGGCTTCTAAGGGTTATGTTAAATACTACTGACTTATAGTTAAGGTTTACTGCACATTGGGAATTCCTATTGTCCTCTCCACAGAAAACTTCCCAAATATCTCAGCAGCCCTAGCTTGATTTCACTTACTGATGAGATCCATGACTTCTCGGGTCAGCAGCCTGACCAGCTGTTCCTCAAGCATCTCCTGAGACTCGGGGTTGTCATCTGCAGCATCATCCTCACTGAGGAAAACAGGTTTTAGTTTGAAGGGAGCCAATGTCTTAAGAGTATCCCCTCTGATTAAGCACAGATAATGAGTCACCACAGTGTTTTCCAGCCCTCTGCCAGCAGGGCTGTTCCTGCGCAAAGGGCCACATAAAAGACCAAACCTCCATCCCACTTCCCATTTCCTGCTAGTACCAAGGGGTGGAAGCTTACCAGAGCATGCTTCGCTGGTTGATCACCTGCCATTTCTGGGCAACCTCTGTTCAAGACAAAAGGAAAGATTCAATACCTTCCTAAGGAGCCATGCTGGACAAACCATGCTTAGGCAAAGGGGCCCAAGTCATAGCTGCTGATAGAAACACGATAGCTTTAAACACAGCTCTCATGCCAAGCCCCATTCTGAATGGCACAAGAACTACCAACTGTGCCAAAGATGCTATGGCTGTGCTGGTTGCAGGAATGTGAAGGAATTGTCAGGAAAATGAGAGGACACAGGCAAAAAAAA
>NW_008666219.1:17172-28555 GCF_000695815.1 Acanthisitta chloris | reverse complement strand
GAGAGAGAGAGAGAGAGAGAGAGTTATAATTACCTATATATGATCTGGAATTGCAATTCACAATTACACAGTTGTAGCTGCCCAGAGTAGGTGCATACACTGCTTAATTTCAAATGCAGGTACATTCCAGAACACTTACTTGGCACTTTAAGTTCTCAGCTGCAAGCACTTTGGCCTTCCCTGCAAACACCACCTGGAACAGGAAGATGAATAATCCCCTGGAGATCACAAGCAGCTGTGTCTCCCTCTTGTCAGCAATGCCTCCCTGCATCCCACTCCCCTCTTTACACGTCTGGCTAGGAGAAGGGAGAGGGTGGCTCTTCTGCAGCTCCCCTGGAAGTGGAGAACAGAGGATCCCAGGAAGAAAAGGGTAAAGCTGGTGATGCACACTAGTAAGCGTGTGGGGAGTGCTGCTCTGGGCTGGGGGCTGCTGGGGAGGCAGAGTGGGGGAGATTTGGAGAGAATCTAAAGTTGGAGGGTGGGTTTAATCTTCTGTAGTGCTAGAAGTGTCTTGCTGCTGTAACTCCTGTATTAATTAGTGCACATTATCATTTTATTTATCCCAATGAATGGACACAGATGGAAAACTGCATGTCTCCGACCACGGCCATGCCTCCCCCTCAGCCCAAAAGCAGTGGCTCAGATGCTTGTCAGTCACATCTGCCTTGCACTCTGCAGCAGCCACATGTGTTCACCACTGCCTTGTTCCAAGCCAACTGCTAAACATACTGTGTTTCCTCTGCTGCCTTGACAGCATATGGTGCATTTCCTCACTCCTCTGTTGCCTAGTGGCCGTGTGTATCCTGCTCCTCAGACTGTCCATTACTCCTGCCTTCCCTTCCAGGGTACCTGGTCATGGTTCTGGCTGGTTCTTTGCAATGTCCTGTTGCCTCTATCAGCTCTCAGCTCCTTTCCATGACAGCACTCTAATGTCATCGTGTCTGAGTTCAGGAGACAGGATTTTTCCCTAAATAATGCTGGCAGGGTTTTGCACCACTTCTAGCACTGCAGTGTTTGCAGTACTGGTTGTGAGCTTGTCCTGACACCCGATGCCATCGCAGCCAGTTGTGGCACAAGCATCCTTTTCCCAAAGCACCCAGCAGCAGCTGATACAGGGCAGGGACAGAGAAGGGCATGGCTCTGCCACAGCAGCTCTGGCTGTGGTGGTGACACCCTTGGTGGTGGTGCCTTGGTGAGCCAGAGGAGCCCTTGGCTTACATGAGCAAAAGGCATCTGCTGTTACCCAGCACTGTGCAAGCAAACCTGAGTTAGGTAGTTGAAGTCCTGCCTCTCAAGCCTATACCAGGAAGCATGTACTAAATAGCAGTAATTAGAATAATTATCTTTTCTTCTGGTGTGAAATATCCAGCTCCTCAGTCTGGGTGTGGCAATGGGCAGGTGCTGCTGATGCTAACAGGTGCTCCACTCACTTCACTGCAGGTGCTTTCAACTGCGTTTGGAAGTAGTGATGGCAACTGAGAGTCAGAGAAAAAACACCTAAAATAGCAAGCCTAATTTCAATCTGGGGATTGGCAATACACACAGGGCAAACAAGATTTGTTAGCTAGTACCAAGCATCAGTCTCCTGCTGGAGATGCCTCTTCCAAGCAGAGTTTAACAAGTGATTATAATCATGAAAGTTCCTGCAAGAGAGGAGAAAACCTAAATGGGGACCCACTGCTGAAGAAGAAAACAAAAAAATACACCAAAACAAACAAATGCTGCAACCATGCACACCCCCAAGAGTAAACAAAACCACTCCCTGAAAACCCAGCTCAAGAAACAACTTTTCCTCAATGCTTGTGCAGCCCTGCCCTAATGAGCAGCTGTAGGCTCAGGAGCTCAGCAGCCAGAGAGACAGTCCCTGCTGTGGTAAGCACTTCATTTTTCCCACGTCCCAGACTCTGATGGGCTGTGAAGGAGACTACATGCCAAGTGATGCTAAAGCTTCAGAATGTGTTTAGCACCAAATAATTTCAGTATTCAACTAATTAAGTGTAATGCTGTCTGCTAACCACCCTGCTCACCCTACATGGACCAGAGCTGCTCTACTGCAGAGCTCATGTCCCTTGGGTTCAAGTATATGGGTCATGTGTTGTGTTAGGGACAGGAGTGTGGGATGGAGGACCCCAACAGTCAGTGAAGTACTTGCTTGATTTGGAATCCCAGAAATCTGCATCCAGAGACTATTTTTTAAATTCTGTTTACTTAATTTTTTATTAAGTGTGTATGCAAAGCCTCCATTTCAATCTTGGTTTTGTTACTGTTGTAATGAAACTCTGATCTTTCCTGACTGGTAATCGTTAAGGCAGGTAGTGCAGAAACAGATGTTGCCTTTGCTGTGAATTTAATACTTCTTTTTGCTAATCAGGAAGACACTTTGCATGGGCGTATAAGCAATGACATGATTTAAGTTTCATTTATTCGGTCTTATAATTCAAGGCAGAAAGCTGGTGGGTTTAGTATTTGTATTAGTTAAGTGACAATACAACAAATAATCTAGGTCTATAAGAAGCAAAGGCCGTCACTATGTTGATTTGTTTTCTGAAGGAATTGATTTCCATGACAAATACATGTTGTCTCTAGTTCAGTTGACCTTGTAGTCTCCAGTGCTGCAGGATATGTGTCAGCAGCTCAGCGTGGGGCTGGGCAGAGGCACTGGAGCCAGCTCACTGACAATATCTTACCAAAGGGCAGTTGGGCACAATCAAAGAGACAGGAAAGAAGGGATTAAACTGAGGAAAACTTCTTCCTTGGACTTCAAAGGAAGAAATGAGGGGCACTGGCAAGATGTATGAATTGGCAGCAGTCAAGAACTTGTACAGAGCCTGAGAGAAAGCAAATCCTCAACAAGGGTGAGGGAAGGCAAATTATTAAAAGCTATGGAGGCAGTGAATAAGTGTTAAAATGTATGTCTAGGAAAAGTTAAATATCAGAACTACTGGGGAGAAAAAGCTATCTAGAACATTGTTTGGGGACATAATTACGAGATTTAGGATCAAAAGGGAAAAAGGGAAGAAGTCTTGCAGCAGTTTCAGGAAAATGTCCCAGCAGGGAATTAGCCCAGCGCTTCAGCACAGGGCTGATCTCTAATCAGCTAGGCCAGGCCTCTGCAAATCCACACAAAAGATGTCCTAGCTGGTGACAGGCTGGACACAGAGTGCTTTGGTCCTGGCCTCGCTCCCAGTGAACCTGCAGCACTGCATGGCAGCCTGGCACGTAGCAGCACATTGGCCCCACTGTGGAACACTCCTGGGGAAAGCAGCACGTGCTCTGCGTGTCCTGGGCCTGGGTGTAAGGCTCCTTCCCGGATGGGAGCCACATCTGCCTCCAACTCCCCAGCAGAGGGATGTGTTGCCATCCCCACTTCAGACTGCAGGGCAGAGGGAAAACATTGTGTGCTGAGGCCATAGGCAGGGAGTCTCTGGAGAGGCTCTGGGAGGGTTCTGTGATGAGGGAAGCAAGCTGCCTTCTGAAACAAGAATGTGAACTTCTGTTAATGGCAGGTTAGCTGACAGGACAGAAAAACCTATTATTTTTGATTTCATGCAAGTCCAAACTTTTCCTGTCCTTCCCCCTCCAATGGCAAAGGAATAAAAAAGGTTTCTAAAAGGCACATATTATATACTTGCTCTGTTCCTGACCTAATTTTTGCATGCTGATGGATGTTCTGCAATGTTTTTATTACAGCTATAATTACATTGCAATAAGGGAAAAAAACATTTAGTGAACCTAGCAATCATGGGTTTCTTTTTTAGTCATGCAAAATTACTGCTTAGCAACTACACCTCAGCCCTAGGAAGCTTATGTAATGCATGAGGAGGAGGGTTAGGACATGCGTTGTGGATTAAAGTGATTGCTGAGCAAACCATGTAAGGCAAGAGAACAAACCACATAAGGCAAGAGTGACTTTGCTTCGGCCATGTGCTGGCAGGAGTGTAAGCAAAGGGCAGGGGCTGTGTGCCTGAGAGTGAGAAGCTGAGTGTGGGGCTTGGTACTGCACCTCCCTGGGGTCCCCTCTCTCCAGCACTGGGCTGGCTGGCAGTGTGAACTCTGCCCCTAGCTGAATCCAAGGACCCCGGGACAGTGTGCTGAGAGCTGGAAATCTTACAGATTGAGTGGTCCAACTCTTCTTTAGTACACTACCAATCTGCCTTGATCATGGGCATTTGGAGTTAGACTGTTCTCCAGAGCCCTTGCATAAACTGATCATTTCTTCATGCTGGCCTGATTAGCTCTCTCCAGGTTCTGGGCCATACCACAGAAATACTCTTCTTGATTCTGCCTTTTGTATCTCAATTTGTACAGCATGGTTCAATGAAATTATCTGATGTCTGTTGCTGCTTTCATAGTCAGAGTACCATTTTTATGCCTTTGATCTCTCCCAAGGGTGATGGCTGTAAGCTGCTCAAGGAACTTGTTTAAGAGCTTTTAGTTAGGTGTCCTTTCCTATTTCTCATGTATTTTGTCTCAAGGA
Source organism: Acanthisitta chloris (assembly GCF_000695815.1). Taxonomy (NCBI): domain Eukaryota; kingdom Metazoa; phylum Chordata; class Aves; order Passeriformes; family Acanthisittidae; genus Acanthisitta; species Acanthisitta chloris. The sequence continues at coordinate 24,078 of NW_008666219.1, read as the reverse complement.
CATACATAGCTCTTTACATTACTCAGGTCTTTATCAGTACTCTGCCTCAGTGGATTGGAGCAAATGGTTCTAAGGCCTCTGGGAGCCTTTGATTAATGTATTTCCTGAGGCAATTAGGCATTGTTTTGAAAAATACATTTGGCAGCCAACCAGGATTCATTTTCAAGCACTAGATTGCCTGTAATTTTTGTTTCTTCCTATCAAGCCTAAAGATTGAATGCTAAGCTTTTTCTCTTTGCCTCTTTTTTTTTCTCATGTCTTATTACTCTGTCACTAATGCAAATAGGATTGTCCAAACTATTAAAATTACTCATTCTGTAGATTAATATTCATAAAGTGGCATATCCTAAAGCTTCCTTGAAGGATCACTCACTAAATCCAAAAGAACAGCAGGATGCTGTTGCTTACTGCTCCTCTCCAGCACCTACTCAGTTCTCAAAAAAGGGAAGGGGAGAGATGCCTTTAATTGTTTGGGGTTTTTTATTCTTTTATCCCCTTTCATGTTTTCAGCATCATGATTCTGGATGTATGTTGTTTGTACTATGCAGAAACTTTCACATGACATCTTCCACTAAACTACTGGAATTCAGGTACACTGAGATTGCTGCAAGATGAGTTAGACGTCACCAGCGTGGTACAGGACAAGACACCTCACAAAAAGGGAGATTCAAAGCCCAGCTGAGCACCTTTGTTAAAAGCAGGCAGAGGCCAATAATGAAATACACGTGGAGGAGGCATAACATCTGTCACAAGCTGTTGGAAGGTGAGTTGCATTGACACTTGCAAATCACTTCCTCACAGAAAACTGTGAACTTCTGGAAGTACTTCCCCAACCCACACACAATCCTGCCTTTTGGAGAAAAGGCATTATTTCCAAATGTGTTACAGTACAGTGGATACATTGGGTTTCAATTTCAAACCCCAACAGTCCATGTGCAGCAATCCAGATGCTCACTCTTCTTAATCATTTCCAATATGGTGCAATGCTGAATCTCTACAACTTCTTCATGCCCTCTCGTTGGAAGATGAGTTGTGGTCTGCCCGTGGCTTACTTTGAAGTTCTCTCTCAATAACTTAAATCAAGAAAGGTTGGTCTGAAATTATGGCAAAGAAGAAACTTGGCATTGTCTGGTGAGGATATTGGCAGGGAAGGAGGCTAAACGAGTTGTAAGTTGAAGTGTGGAAAGTGTAGACTGGCTTGTTCTATGGTCTGTGTCCATCCTTAGTTTGGAAATCTCTCCCAGCATTAGGAGGGATCTGGCATTCTCTTGTGCTGGTCAGAAGAAAATCCCCACTAAAGTTCCCTTTTTCATCTGCAGTTCTGATGTCAGATTTAGCCTCGCTCCCAAGCTATTGTGTCAGTTTGCTTCTAGTGTTGGTTAAGAATGAGACTCTTGCTGCTGTCATAACCTTCCTGGAGAGACAGCAGTCAGTGTAGCATCCTTCCCAATACCCATCCCAGTACACCCTGCAAGAGCAAGGGGCACAGAAAGAGAAGAAAGGAATGACATTGTAAAGTTTTTAGAATGTATTATCTAGACTAGCCAGAAAAACTGACTAAGGAAAATAGTCATGTGGAATAGTCTCTTCTTAGTGAAGGCAGAATAGGTAGGCTGGATGCTGTAGGGAATTACATGGATCATCTGGACCCTGCTAGGCTGCTCACACAACAAAGTCACTTGCCATGCTGCACTCCAGTGCTTTAATGTGTGAGTGCAGGCTGTGTGCAAACTCCAGGGCTGTGTGACTGGTCAGTGTAGATGTGGCCTTTGTCTGCCACAAGGATGAATTTCACAATTAGGCTAATCTGGAAACCAGAGTTTGTTAAGAATTGTTAGACTGGAACTCTTTGTTTCAATGCCAGTTTCTCTAATGTGGCAGTTCCTCTGGCTCCTGCACGGCTTGGGTTACACTCGCATTGCTCCCCTTGCTGTGCTGTGTGTTTACAAAGATATTCCCTCAACTGCCTTGAGTACAGTGTTTTGAACTCCTGTCAAATCCCAAATATTGGTGAGCAGGGAAATCTGGCATTTGGCTTCATTGCAATTCTGAGTGCAAAGTTCATGGAGGCTGTCAGTGGAATGGGAGCCACCCCTGACTCCTGCCAGTCCCACCCACACGTGCTGCACCAGTGCCAGCCCCCACCACTCCTGCAGGGACCTGGTTACCACTTTGAAGGTGTTTCTGGAGCTGAGGGTATATTTTTGTTTTTTTCTGTTTTATCAGTTATAAAGACAAGTTTGTAGGTTCCCTGTTGTCCAGCACAGGAGGAACATGGCAAAGATCTTGCAGACTGCTAAGGAGGCCAAATAAACTTTGTGTGGCAGGTGAGAGCTACACACCAGAAACCACAGAAGTCAGTATTTTCCATTAATTACCAAGAAAGTGCTGTGAGTGTGCTGGCAAAGATCCCAATGCAAGTAATAAAACTGAGTATTTGGCATGAGGTCAGTTCTGGGTAAAGCACACATCAACAAATCCAAGTGTGTCATGTGCAGGAGCAGAAATCTGTCCCTGGGAGCTAATGGACAGCATGGCTAGAGGGTGGTGTTTCCTGCTTTAAAACACTGCGATGGCTTAGGTGGCGAAGTGAGGTGGATGTTGACTTTTTTTAAGCAACCACTGCAGCCTCAGGTGAGAGGGATGCTTTGCAGAGATCTGTACTAAGTGTTTTCTGGGATCAGCAAGGGCTTACGGAGGGGACACACGATGTGTGAAGGGAGAGTGCTCTGCCATTCAGCCTACTGGCAGCATTAAAAATAAACCAATCTTGTTTCTATGTGTTTATCCAGCTAATACTAGCAATGAGAGAACCTGCACCTCAAAGCTAGATGCTCTAGGGCTCTCACAGGGTTACAGAGGTGTTCTCAGGATCACAGAAGTTTATCCTGGCTGCACTTACTGCAGATGTGGTGTGGGATGGTTTAGCATGTCTGCTTCTCACCATGGTGCAGGCACCCCACAGGAAGCAGGTGATGTCCAGATGGATGTTTATGCTCTCATCCTGTGTGTGGGGAATGTGCCATGGGGTGCTCCATGTTCCAGGAGTTAATTGCCTTTGTATTTGGGAGTGGTGACATTGCAAAACGGTTGTCGTCAATTATGTCCTTGTGGGCCAGAAATCAAGAGAAGAGCCTGTGTCAGTTAAGAGCTAAAATGTGATTTTTATCTGTCTTTTTTCCCCTGTGAACTGGATAAGAGAAACAGCTAACCTGTGCAGCACCTTTTAAGCATTAAAATATACTTCCCACATTGCCAGCTCTTCTTTCCACTGGCTGTTTAGTGGAGCATCCCTCAAAATGTCTTCAGGAGAGCTCTGAACTATGGAATACTGGTCAAAATATGTCAGACCTCATGGGACCTGAACAAGCAGCTTGCTTTTATGTAAAGCTAAACTTGAATGGTCTGCCCTGCAGTTACTCCAATGGTTATCTGCCTTTAGAAACAGGTAGGTGTATGTTTAAACAGATAAATGTGAGCATCCAGAGAAATACTCCAAGATAAATGCTGCCTGTGGTCCCACTCATGAAAGGCACAGTATGAAATCAGGTAGGGATATAATACATGCATTTCCAGAAGTCAGGCAATGCCAGGCTCTGCTTTCTGCACTGGTAGTAATTGAACTATATACTTACAAATAGCATCAGAATATCCACCCAAAATATAATATGATGATATAATGTCATCTCCAGACACAGCCACTTTTGGGAAAGCACTTGAGTGCCCAACACTCACTGCCTTGTATGTCTACACTGTCAAGATGCAGCAGAACTGGCAGTGGCCACCTGATTCCTGACTCTGAAATCCAGGCCACCCTCTCTGCCCAGTTTTACTGTCAGCTGCCAGATTTCTGTGTTTTGTGAAGTGTTTTATGTGCCTGCAGGGAGAAAACTCATGACTGGTGATTGTAGACAAAGTTTAGAACAGGTGGCAGCAGTGGCCTGTGCCAGGCTGTGTCTTTTCCAGCTTGTGCCGATGTGAAAGGGCAGAGCCTTCAATAAATACAGGTGTCACCTAGCTGCATCTGAGAATGAATGAGGTTATCCTGACCACAGAAGCAGAGTATCTGAGGAGTCCTGCTGTGCAGGAAAGTCTTTCTGAGGGGATGGACTAGCAAAGCTGTTCCTTTGCTGCCCTCACCACTCTAGGATGGTTCACACAAGTTGCTGTGCTGACAGAGTGGCCCACAGGAGCAGGGCAGAGCAAACCTCACAGCTAATGGACTCTTTCATTGTCTTCTTTGGCCCTCTAGCATGACTCACCTAGGTCCCAGAGATATGCCTTGTACTCAGATGGGAGCCTTAGAAGCAACCATGTCAGGGTGATAACTGGAGTTGAATTTACCACTGCTTTATTCAGCAATTTCATTCAGTTTCAGGACTGGTTTCCTGAAATGTCTATAACAGAATGCTGAAGTGAAAGCGAAGCTGCAGCTTGCTCTGACATCATGTGGCTGCTCAACTTGTCCTGTCACCTCTCCTGATTGTGTTTTCAGTTCTTCCTGCCTCCACCCTCGCTGCTGCACCTGCCCTACTCAAAAATGGGTAAGTGAGCCTCCATTGCTAGTGTCATTTTTGCCTGAGAAGCATGACCTGCTTCTCTGGTCTGGTGCCAGTTTAAAGGGCAGCAGTGTTTCTCCTCACCTGCAATAGGTTGACACTTGGGCTACTGATCTAACTGCATTTTGTGCTTGTGGTTTTTCTTTCTTTCCAGACTCAAGTCCTTTATTTCAGACTAGATAAATGTGCACCATGTCTATTCTGTAATATGCCTGTACAACCTCTGTAACCTAAAATATCCAAAACCGTGAATTTTTGATATTTTTCAATTCCATTGGGCAGTGCAATAGAAAACAAAGAAAATATGTTCTGAAACCAAATTTGCTACAAACACCCATGAGGATAAAATATATTTGTGGGTTGGCAGAGGTGTGTGGCACATCTATCAATATTTACTGACTTGTGTATTATCATAGAATTTTAGGGGTTGGAATGGGCCTTACAGATCATCTAGTCCCAACCCTCTGCCATGGGCAGGGACACCTCCCACCAGACCAGGTTGCTCAAGGCCTCATCCAACCTGGCTTTGAACACTACCAGAGTTGGGGCATCCACTACTTCCCTGGGCAACCTGTGCCAGTGTCTCATCACCCTCACAAGAAAAAGCTTTTTCCTAATATCTATCCTCAGTTTCCCCTCCTTCAACTTGAACCCGTCACACCTTGCCCTATCTCTGCAGTATGCTTACATATTCTTATGAGCACTGGAATAAAAAGGGAAAAACATTCCTTCAACATCTCGAGACTGTCGTTAATTCCTTGAATGAATTTCTTCTGGGAAATACTCGCTTCCCCTGCCCTCCCTCGCCCGGGACTGTTCGCTGCGGTGCTCCGAGGGCTGATGCTCTCAGCCAGCTGTTGCCATCTGGCGGCCGCAGGGCTGAGCCGCCGCGCTCCTGCGGGAGCTTCCAGCCGGGAATGTGCTCCGAGTCTGGAACCAGGGGCGATCAAACAAACACATGGCAAACTCAACTACTTTGTCTAACCATCTGCCTTCTCTTATCCAGTGCTGCCATAATCTACTGTCATCAGCAGTGCCACTTTTCTGACATCAAAATGCATTCTAAAAGGCATTTGAAAGCTAACCCCCCCCCCAATTAACAGTGTTATTATTTTTCAGCTTCTGTGGCCTTAATTTCCCTGATGTACTAACCTTTCTCTGTTCTTTTTGTTTCACTTTGCTTCACCCCATCGCCACCTCCCCCAGGCCCTGCCATCCCTGGATCTGTTGGAGCCTCTGGCACTTGCTGTCCTCTGTCAGGCTTTGCCTTTAGGCACACAATTCTGTGACCAAAATTTCAGTTAAAAGATTATATTCCTCACTCTGTCCAAAACATTAGGTCTGCTGCTCACTTGCACCGTGGCTGTATGATATCACTCTGCCAAAGAGACTTACCCCAGGAGCTGACGTCCTGCAGGCAGGAGCCCTCACAGCACTTGTTCCTGGTACATGCATGGAAGGAGTGATGCCCTAAATTCAGCAAACAGTGAGTTTTTCTGCTTTCCAGTCAATCTGAATGAGTCTGGTCTGCCATTAGCATGGTGGGTAGTAGGTTTGTCTGAGGACTGTCACAAACCAAGTCAGAAAGTTTGGAGCTGAGATAGACATTTGTGCTGGTTTGGGCTGAAGTAGAGTTAACTTTCTTCGCAGTGGCTAGTATGGGGCTGTTTAGGATTTGTGCAAAACACAAGGTTGATAATGTAGAGATGTTTTTGTTGTTGCTGAGCAGAGCTTACAGGGGGGTTTTGTGCTGGAAAAAAACATTTTTCAGAAAAATTGCTGAATACTCTGAAAGCAAAAATGAAAAAAAATACCCCTCCCAGCAATGGATCAAATTCAGACACACAGTGTAGCTTGTCCCCTCCCCTTGCTTTTTCACCTCGGTCATGATGGGTCACATTCCCCTGTTAACAACTACCAGCATTCACTTCTCTGTCCACATTTAACTGCAGTAGCTCAGGTTGCCTTGAGTTTTTGTGGAGGAGAAAAGGCCTTGTGCCTCTGCCAGGGAACATTCCTTGCAGCCAGTCTGTTGCTCCCTAAAGGCCTTATCCAAATACCTGCTTCTTCCTCCTCCAGCATAAGCTCTGACTTCCAGCCAGTCAGTGGTGGTAACTCGCTCCCGAGCTTGGGGGCTCCACTCAGCTGCAAGACAAATAACCCCTTGCTAAGACTGCAGACTTTCTGGGACCTCTGCAGACTTTCTGGGACCCCCACAGACTCTGCACTCTGCTGACTCCATGAGCTAGTCCTCTAGCTAGACCTTTTGCTGGGGATGAATGACAGAAACTTATATTACTGAAGAGCTATGATTTGCCAGAGTGTGGTAACACTCTCCTCCACCTGT
>NW_008666219.1:11228-17150 GCF_000695815.1 Acanthisitta chloris | reverse complement strand
GGAATGCTTTGAAAGACCCTGAGAGGATCTGGAGGGCCATGATCAGCATTCCCACAATGCCTCCATGCAATTATATCTGCACTGTTCACGACAGCTGCCTGGCCCAGGATAAAGGCTGCAAGCAGTCAGCTGCTGGTTTGAAATAAGATAGCTGCAACAATGGGAGCTGCTGGCCAGGAATAGGCCAGGAACAAGGCCAGAGTTATGTAGCTGGAGATTTTTTACTGGAGGATAAACGTAAATGCAGAAGTTGAATGCTGACATAGTGGAGGGAGTGGGTGAGGGAGAGTAATTAAAAAACCTAAATTAAAATAATAATAATAATAAAGGCATCCAGCATGAAACACCAAACCAGCTGGCAAATAGCACCATGGCTGCCCTGCAGAAATAGAAAATACATCTGGTGTCACCCAGAGGCAAAGCTAAGATTTTTGTGGGGAATGTTTTCTAGAAAAGGGAATTTGGAACAGTGTGTACGAATGGTTGTGGCAGGTCACCCAGTGCCATGTACTGTCTTCACATGGTATGTGCCTAGGGGAAGCTTAAGCATTTGGCAGTATTTCCTCAGGACACTACCCCAGCCTTCTGGAACTTCCGTGACAGACTTCTTAGGGGGTGTGGTGGGGGGTGTGTGTATTTAATACTATGAAATTAATTTATCTAACTATTTTTTCTTAATACAGACAAAAAACCTTTGGCAACCAAACACTCCTGTGGCACCAAGCTCCACTGCAGCCATGCTGTGTGGAGGAGTGTCTTGGTTAAGCCTGACAGCTCTAAGTTTCCCTTGCTGTCCTCTCTGCTTTTTTGCAAGGGGACAGCAAGCAAATCCAAATTTGCCTTCTCCAGATCATTTAGGATTTTATAGACTCTACCAAAGCTCTTTCTCTGGCTTCTCTTTCAGGCTGATGGCCCACGCACTCCATCTATTCCAGGTACAGAAGCCAGTTTGTACTGTGGATGTTGTTGTCAGTTTCTCCTGGGCCTTTTCCAAGTTTCCTTTTGAAACCAGAGGACCAGAACTGCAAAGAACACCCAGGGCGTCATGGATTTATAGCAGCATCTTTCCTGTTTGCTTCATCTCCTTTCCTTGGAACTGATGGACTTGTTTATCTCATGCTGTTGAACACTTCACAGGACAATCTCTCTCAAGATTTTGTTCCTGAGTGATACTGGTGGGCTCAGAGGAGATAATCATATATACATATATACAATTATTCACGGCTGTTTGTTTTCTTTGCTAGCCTGAATAACTGAGTACTATTACTGAAAACTTCTCTTTTCACGTCTTTTCCAGGTGATTCATGACAATAAAGAGCAAACACTAGCATGACCTACAGGAATCCACTGGATCTGCCCTGCTATAGGAACCAGTTGTGTTCCTGCCATTTGACTTTCACAGTTCAGTAAGTATGTAGAAGGGGGGGAAGGGACGGGGAGGGGGAGAGGGTGGAAGGGGCTGTGACCCTCTTACTTCAGGTTATTTAGGGAGGGTAACAGCTTTCAAGGGGGAGGAATCTACCTTCTGAAAATCCAGGTGGGTTCAAAGAGGTGGATCTCTCTTGAATGTATTTGTTCCCTTCAAAGATTTCCCATCCATCCTATGATAGGAGCATCATTATGATGGGATGAGGAGTATGGCAACAACAGCCTCCACCCAGGAGATGAACAAAACCAAATAGCCAGTATTGTGAACATCAGACTGAGTATTAGGAATCTCCTCCAGAATCTCCTAGCCTGCAACTGTGCAAACATGTAGTACTTGTGGGCAGTTAAGCATGGAAAATACACGAAGGAAGGGATTTCTAATGTTGGCTTCTCCACCTGCAATCCCACAGGCTCATCCCAGTGTGCAGTCTGTACACTGGTGAGGGTGTATCAGAAATAAATGTCTGTAGTCTGTTTTCTCTCAGAGAAACAAAGTCACAAACTTGGCAAGTTGCTCTGGTCAGAAAAGGAGACACACAACTTTGGGTCCCCAACTCAAGAAGTTTCTGAGGTCTGACTGAGATGTCCATCTACTTACAGATAATTCTTTCTTACCTTTATTTGTGTGTTTATTTGTTTATTAAGTCACAGATCACATTGCCACTTAGAAAGAATGGCCTCCTGTAAACTGCAGAAGATATTTGACTGGTGAAACACACTGTGCTCCCATTTCCAAGCCAGTGGCACAGTGGCCCTCAGCTGTCATTCCCAAAACAGGTGCTGTAAATCAACACCCCAGTGGTTATATTTCTGCCATGCCCTGGCAGGAGGCAGCACAGCCCTCCTCTGAAGAGACCTTAAAGGTGCTTTGTGTGTCTCTGTATGTATGACTGCAGCAAGAGGGAGCTGGGATGATGAAGGTTCATCACATCCTCCTCCTCATCTCCACAGGTAAAGGTGTTCCAACCATTGCCTTGAGTGGGGGTTAGCTCCTTCCTGAGTGTGCAGGAAGAGGATTTTAGATGTACATCGGAATGAGCAAATGTGTGTTCTGGGAGCAGCCTGTTCTACTGATAAGGTTTTATGAAAACACCAGATCATTTAAAGCAGAGCCTTGGAGTGCTTAAAGGGCAGATATTTGTAATTTCAGACACCAGATGTTTGGAATGGAGCATTTTTTGTGTTTGTTTGTCTCTCTGTCATTTGTTTTGCATGCTCCCCTTTACCCTAGTGCTGCATGTATTTCAAAATACAGGAAGGGGTCTAGGAAGCATGGCTTGGGATGTAAAAAAAATTACAAGGAATTTCATTAAATCGTGGGATGACTGACAAGGGAGTAGAATTGATTTGCGACTGCATGTGTTGTACTGAGATAATTCTTCTTAAACTCTCCCTTAAAAGAATAAGTATTTTGTGATCCTAAAATATTTTCACCATATTCAAGCAGTATGTCAAATTCCTACCAAGCCACACCAGAAGGGACAATATGAAGGATTTTAATTGGATTAATAAAGCATAGCAAAGTACTTGACTTAGATGTGATGCTGTGATCATCACTTAAAAATTGAAAGATGACTCCTGTCTGCCCTAGACCAGCCTCCTGGCCAGGGAGGCAAGCAGTGCATGTCTGTGACAGACAGATTTTCTCATTGGCATTCAAGTATTTTAATATGATTTCATGGCAGGACAAGGCCAAGACAGAATCCTTGGCATCTCAGCTCAGCTATATAAAAGGAGCTGATGAAAAGCCAGTTAGGAAACTAGGGGAAATCCTGGCTTAGGTTGGAGTCAGCAGCAAAATTCTTGTTGACTTCAATGGCCCACAATTCATCCAAGAGAGGAAGGCAAGGGTGAGGTCTGCAAAAAATGCTTGTGGCGAGGCTCAGCTGTTCTGTTCCCCCTCACTACCTTTAAGAGGGGGTACATACAAAAACATCCCCAAGCACCCCCTCAGTTTGCTTCACTCTGCTGTAACAGTGAAGCAGCCACAGCCTGAGTACCTGATGTGCTGTTTGGAAATGGGCCTGTCTGTTTTGCTGTGTGGTGGGAATCTGAGCCTTTGCTCTGTGGGAGGGCAGTGTCATGCACAGGCACTGTGAGGGCTCCACTGGAACAGAGCTGCCCCCTGACATTGACTTGTGACACTTTCCTTACAAGGGCTCGTGGCACAGCACTGCTGAGTCACACCTGTGGGCAGAGTTCTCCATGGATGCGTTGAGATCTTCCCTGAGGAGAGGGAAATAGAGCCCATGTTGTGAATTCTCTAACCACCTGCACAACTTGAGCAGCTCTGTTGTGGAAAGGAGCTCTTACTCTGCTTAGATTGCCAATGCAAAGCGCCTGGGTGGTGATTTCATCTCAGTGATCAGTGTGCTTGGTCCCCTCCTTTAATGTTACTGTCACAGGCAAGTCTGTGGGATTGAAGGTGGAGAAACCAACATTAGAAATCCCTTCCTTTGTGTATTCTCTGTGCAAACTGCCCACAAGTACTGCATGTTTGCACAGTTGCAGGCTGGGAGATCCTGAAGGAGATTCCTAATACTTAGTCTGATGTTCACAATACTGGCTATTTGGTTTTGTTCATCTCCTGGGTGGAGGCTGTCGTTGCCATCCTCCTAAAGCTGACCCCGATGAGACTGACAGTTCCCCCTGCTGATGGTCTTTGCAATGCACATAGTTCATGTCTGAAATGAGGAGTCAAGTAGAGGACTCGGCGTTACCCACGGCGAGCAGCTTGCTGTTGGCAGTATTTCCTTCATGCCCACCTCAGGCTGACAGTGCCCGTTCCCTGCCCCATCTCACTGGTGCCACCCTTGCTGTCTGCAGCTGGGCTGGCCCTGTGCTATGAAGATGAGACTCGCCTTGTTGAGGACTTGTTCAAGAACTACAACAAGGTGGTGCGCCCGGTGGAGGACCATCGGGACGCTGTTGTGGTCACCGTTGGTCTGCAGCTCATCCAGCTGATTAGTGTGGTACGGTATGAATGTGTGGCACTCACTGATCCACTGGCTTGTGTGATAGTGCCAAATGGTGCTGTTTTTCTGAGGAAATAATTTTTCTCCTTTAATCCTGATGTTTACTGCTACTGCCTTCTTTTTTTTTTTTTCTAAGGATGAAGTAAATCAGATTGTGACAACCAACGTACGCCTGAAACAGGTAACTCTATTCATTTTTAAACATTTCGTTCAACTCAAATAAATGCACTGGACACAGCCAGGAATTAACTACTCTGTCATACTTTCAGGGGCAACTTGGACAAGTGAGTCAGCTAGCAGAGCTTCTTTCTGGGGTCTCACAAATAAAATGCTCCAAACACTGAGATTTCTAAGAAAAGCATTTTGCATTGTATTTCAAACAGTAGATTCTGGTATATTTATCTTCTGTAATATTTTCTTTTGGTTTGTTTTTAATAAGTTGCTTAAGCCAAAATTTAAATAAATGTGAAAAATGAGCTGGGGTACAATTCCCTTATGTTTATGTTTAACTGCATGTCCCAGGACAATGGAGGTACGTGTGGTTTAGGAAGGACTAAAGGTAGGAGAGGGTCTCAGGGCCTGAACTCTTCCCTCTTCAGCAATGGACAGATGTCAACCTCAAGTGGAATCCAGACGACTATGGTGGTGTGAAAAAAATCCGCATCCCCTCAGATGATATCTGGAGGCCAGACCTTGTTCTTTACAACAAGTAAGGGGTGTTAGCCACCTAGAGAGGGTGGAAGGGAGGGAGGGAAGGGGGGAAAGAGAAAGGAAGGGGAAGAGGGGGAGAGAGAGAGAGAGAGGTGGGGAGGTCTGTGCCATGGCACCACTCCATGGGGCTGTTTTCCCACTACATCTGGTCCAGTGGGTAGCATCCCTCTTGAGCAAGCTTCTCCAGGAGTAGGCACAATGGCACTAGGGGACCAGTTGGCCCACAGCCAGAGAAATTCTTTTGTGACTATGTTAATTATGCTGCCCATGTTGCTGCTACTGCTCTTGTTCCTTTTGCAGTGCAGATGGTGATTTTGCCATTGTAAAATACACCAAAGTCCTTCTGGAGCACACAGGCCGGATCACCTGGACACCACCAGCTATTTTCAAGAGTTATTGTGAAATTATAGTCACACACTTCCCATTTGACCAGCAGAACTGCAGTATGAAGTTGGGAACTTGGACATATGATGGTACTGTGGTGGTTATTAACCCGGTAAGCAAGGAGTTTGTAGTTGGTAAAACCAGTAGAGACCTGGATGTGTTTTTAGGGAAATCTCAGATTCAGAATTGAATATGACCTAATTTTGACTGGAGAAACAAACCTGTAAAATAGAAAAGCCTTATTTGTAGATCTAGCACAAAATTTCCTGGTTTGGCTCTTAAATTCTGCATACATATAATTCCTGTGCCCTAACAGTCTCCTGCCTGTCTGTCCTCCAACAGCTTCACAGCACTCCTTATGGTGCTGCCCATTCTGCTTCTGTTTTCTTTTGGGGAGGGGAAGGGGTACATTGTCTCTGCTCAT